>NW_014578964.1:36649-41483 GCF_000485595.1 Priapulus caudatus
TACATGTATATTATGTATATTATGTATGTATCACCATCATTTATTGTTATATAACGGTGGGCCTACAGTCCTACACCCAAACATACAAAACCTGCATGTGAACACAGTGCAGCTATATCTATACTTAATTTGCACTTAATATTAGTATTACCACCATAACTAACTGACATACAGAAGTATAATAATCACTTCATTACACAGCTAGGTTTTTTAGAAGAAAATACAATCCCACATTCTACTTAAAAAGATTAAGAGATATATAGTATGATTATTTATCTTCACTAAGGATAAGCTGATTTACATGTACAAGGGTAGAAATTAACTTTTGAACAAGGGAGTCCAACGGACTCCCTGCCCTCAAAAAGAGCGAGTCCGTAGCAAAATGAGGGAGTCCACAGTCTGAAGTTCAAAACTAAAGCATAACAACAATAACGTGCTTATTTTGAAGAATCGCGATTCATGCGATGTATGTCTGCCAAATTTTATTTGGACATTTGCTGAAAAAATGTGACCCGCTCCAGCATAATACGGACTAAGTCGCAAGTGATTGTTTTGAGTAATGAGCACGCAAACATGTCAATGCTGAAAATGGCCTACCTGGACAAAAATAAGTTCCTAAGTGCATATTTAATCCGGATATAAAGGTTCAGATGTCTCTAGATTATTATGGTCATTTTTAATTTTTTTTTAAAACCCCTTACCCGGAACGCTTTATCTCAAAAGCTGCATATTCCGGAATAAGTCGGTTTCCGATCTTCAAATTGCTGTAGATCGGTCAATTCTTTAGATATAGCCAAAGATTATATATCATTTTAAAGGTAATTAAATTATCTAAATTCAGATATGCACATAACTCAATTTGTAGAATTTCCTACTTAATCCTGGTTTTGCTGGAGTGGGTCACAAATACGGTAATTCGCGAGGCCGTGCTCTGGAACGAACTACTACTAGTTAGTATAACAGAATTTTCAGGGAGTCACACGGACTCCTGCATATGTCAAATCAGGGAGTCCGACAGTAAATCAGGGAGTATTTGACTCCGGACTCGCGTTAATTTTGCACCCTGCATGTATATTCATTACCTGGGGTACAACATCTTGAATGAATCCAACAAAACTTTCCACGACCGATTTATCACTGCAACACAAGGATTTTTTTATACATTTAGTATCATAATAAATGTGCCCTTACTTTGAACTCCATCCAACCAATCAAAAACAAACCAAATCGACAAATGTTTGTTGTGCACGACTTTATATTAGGCCGACCTAAAAATTACCTTTGGTTCGGGTCACCCGCCCGACTTCACATTTCGGAGTGATAAAATGTGCGACTGCGGTCACTTTTAGAGGGTTTCAAAAAAAATATTCAAATATCCGACTCTTGTCATTTTATTTACCTAAGGAGAGTTCCAAAATATTTATAAACACCCATAAGTTTGTTTACATTTTATACCACAAGTATCTTATAAAAAACAAAGAAAGGCGTAATTTTCATTTATAGTTCACCCGGTAGGTGGCAGTGTTTTCGCCAGCATCAGCTGTGACAACAACTACGACAACAACGGAAATATTTTTGTTTCATATATTGAATTTTGACTAGTATTACGGCTAGTTGAAATGTCTGCCAGAGTCAGCCTAGAGGGAATACCAGAGGTGGAGGGTTGCTAGTGAGACCGCAACCAGCGAGGTAACGCTCTGCGTGATACGTATTTCGTTCTTCTGGCCAATGATGACGTTGTTGATGTCGCAAGATTAATTTGGGCACGAAACTTGTTTGGTCTTTTGGGTCAGTGCCAATGATCAAATAATCAATTATCCCACTTCTGAATTCAATCGACTGTGACATTTTTACGCGGAGTATATTGTAGTAGTAGAACTCGCTAGATAACTTGTTGGAATTTAATACTAGACAATCTATGAATGATGAGAACTTGAAAATCATCCTGCGCTGGGCCTGTGCCCTGGGCCTGTGTCAAGGAACTGCATGCTCACTTTATTGATCTGTTTACGTATACCACTAAACCTTCGAACGTGAACTGGTTCTACGATCTTTTTCTCTTTCCCGTCGTTGATTTTATGCAAATGCCTACAGGGCCAAAACAAAAAAATACCTTTGGTTCGGCGTCACATGGGATTGCTTGAAAATTAGGGTCGCGTTAGGTAGGATAAACATTTTTATTTTATTTTATTTTTTTCCTTTGCAAAACATGGGTAGGCAGGAATATAAATTTTTTTTTCACAGTTAATATAGGGGTATACAGCTTGAAATCAGGAGCCACGAGATGCAAATGACTTGCAGTTGCATACATGTACGCCATTGGCTTTGCAAGCTCATGACATTGTTTTTCGAAAATGTGAACACCAGTCGGTTTACTGGTGTCGTGTACTAGGTAGTCGTGGTCGTGTACTGGATAGTAAGTGTTAGGAATCTGCACTCCAAAACGGATGCTCGATTATCGTACGCCTTTGAACAAGCGAGTAAGCCGAAGTGTAACGGCTCTGCGGCGCGCGTATAGCACGATAGCTATGCGTATACTATAATAGTACGCGATCATCGAGTACATAACAAGCCGGCCGCTGCGCCATACGACCTTTGCAGGCTCTGTTTATGAAGTAGCCGGCCCGGCGCCCGGCCAGCGCTCTATCTGGCTGCTTTCATGTTGTTAGGATTTCTAGGAAACGTACGGGTGGAACTGTTTCACTTCGCGCCAACGTAGTTCTTGTTTTATATATNATTATTATACTAGTAAACGACTACTATGCACGCTGTATAATCTCCTAAGGCTATTAAATTATTTTAATTACTATATATTACAAAAACATTAAGGACTACTTTAATTATATAAATAAATACTACAATACGCTAATCAATGCTTACAAATGTTGAAAATACACCAGTTATAAGGCGCTAAACTAACTCTATGCGTAATTATTCTTAACTATTATTATACTAACTATAATTACTCGCAATAATTAACTATAATTATAACTAAATAACATGATAATAACTATGATTAAAATTAAATAATATTCACCGTCATCGCGCGATTTGCCGCAGCAGCGCCCCCTGCCGACGAGAAGAAGCAGGAGGAGGAGAAGGAAGACAACTTTATGGAGGAGATGGAACCGGTTACGGAAAGGATGTGTAAATACCAGGACTGCTACTGGATCATTCCCTGTCTCTTCAAGTACAAAGAAGTCGTTGAGAAGATGGAGACGAGGCCAGATGACGTGTTCGTCTGCAGCTTCCCTAAGTCCGGTAGGTGGCGTGCAGTGCGCGCGCAAACACCAGGGGCTCGTTGTCAACACTCCCCCCCCCACACCGCACACCTGCGCACGCACGGCACGCACGCACACACACACACACCACACACACACCACACACACACACACATACACCCCCACACACACAAACCCCCCCTTTACGCCACAGGTATGTGTACATACACCCAATTAACCCGTCACAGCGTGCGATTGCAACTTTGAACGGTGAGAATTCCGATGTGCGAGCGTACAACATGCGACACAGGAGATCACTTGGCTAATCCTGACAACTTCGAACATACGACGGAGCTAAGAGCCATACGCCGTGGACGACTAGGATCAAATGGCTGGAAGTATGGAGTGAAAGGAAATGCTCGATCTACCCTACATCAGCCCGACAGTCTCCCTGAGGGTAAGCAGAGAGGGTTAGTGAGAGAGAGTGGGAAGGGGAGAAGCGTTGCGCGAGAGGGGAGGGAGAGAGAGGAGAGAGAGATCGACGCAGAGAGACGAGAGCGAGAGAGGGGAGGGATTGATAGGGAAGAGAGAGGAAGAAAGGGAGGATGGAGTAGTAGAAGGAGAGGGGCAGAGCTGAGAGAGTGAAGAGAGAGCGGAGAGCGTGATCTGAGACGAGCGTTGAGCAGAGAGACGAGCAGTGGAGCGGCGCAGAATGGAAGACAAGAGGTAAGCAGAAAAGAGTGAATGTAGAGGGGGTGGATTGAGAGGGCGGAAGAGCCAGAGAGCAGAGAGAGATGATGACTGATGAGAGAGAGATTCGATGACGAGAGATGACTGGAGATGAGAGAGACCATCGCTTCCTCGCTGTGCGCAGTAGACGTACGTAGAGCTGAAGCAGCGAGATGGAGAGAAGGGGGAAGAAGGCCGCATGGAAGAGAGGGAGACCAAAGAGGGAGACGTGCAGAGAGGAGAGAACTATACATCCTACTATAGGGTGCCTCTACCAAGTAAAATGAATAGGCGTGTGATAACAGTCGATACAAAGGGTGGAGCCCGTGCGGCATCGTAGTACTGTGCGTACTTACGCGTGCTGCGTGGCCCCCCCCCCCCCCCCCCCCCCCCCCCCCCCCCCCCCCCCCCCCCCCCCCCCTCGTACGTGCGTACTTGCGCGTGTGCGGTGCGTACGTTACGTGCGTACTTGCGCGTGCACAACAACCACTGTTGTGCGTGCGTAGTGCCTGCGTACTTGCGCTGTGTGGCTGAGTGCGGGAGTGTGTACTTGCAGGCGTATGGTGCTCGCCGTGCGTACTTTCGGGCGCGTGCGTGCGTACTTGTGCGTGCGTGCGTAACCACGTTATGATCATGAGTGAGCCACGGAGCACTATACATAGTGAATGTTGTATATATTTATCCATTAGTAATCACTATTGCGTGATTATATGATAATGATATGTGATATATGATATATGATATGATATATGATATGATATTGCGATGATATATATATATAATATAATATATATATATATTATCTATCTATCTATCTATCTATCTATCTATCTATCTATCTATCTATCTATCTATCTATCTATCTATCTATCTATTATATATAT
>NW_014578964.1:41509-42080 GCF_000485595.1 Priapulus caudatus
GAGAGAGAGGAAGGAGGGAAGAAGGCAAGGAAAGAGAGGGAGACAAAGAGGGAGACAGTGAGAGAGAAAGAGAACTAAACACCTACTATATGCGCCTCTACCAAGTAAAATGGAATAGCGTGTGATAACAGCGTACAAGGGTGGAGCCCGTGCGGACGTACGTACGTGCGTACTTACGCGTGTGCGTGCGTACGTACGTGCGTACTTGCGCGTGTGCGTGCGTACGTACGTGCGTACTTGCGCGTGTGCGTACTTGCGCGTGTGCGTGCGTACGTACGTGCGTACTTGCGCGTGTGCGTGCGTGCGGGCGTGTGTACCTGCAGGCGTATGGGCGTGCGTACTTTCGGGCGTGCGTGCGTACGCGCGTGCGTGCGTAACCACGTAAGATCATGAGTAAGCACTATACATAGTGAATGTTGTATATATTTATCCATTAGTAATCACTATATATATCTATCTATCTATCTATCTATCTATCTATCTATCTATCTATCTATCTATCTATCTATCTATCTATCTATCTATCTATCTATCTATCTCTCTCTCGCTCTCTCTCTTTCTCTCTCTCTCT
>NW_014578964.1:45465-47438 GCF_000485595.1 Priapulus caudatus
TCTGAGTAATAATTGAGTATGATGTATCTCTAGTTATTCATCAGCCTCCGTGTCTGAGTAATAATTGAGTATGATGTATCTCTAGTTATTTATCAGCCTCCATGTCTGAGTAATAATTGAGTATGATATATCTCTAGTTATTCATCAGCCTCCGTGTCTGAGTAATAATTGAGTATGATGTATCTATAGTTATTTATCAGCCTCCGTGTCTGAGTAATAATGGAGTATGATGTATCTAGTTAATGTATCTCTAGTTATTTATCAGCCTCCGTGTCTGAGTAATAATTGAGTATGATGTATCTCTAGTTATTTATCAGCCTCCGTGTCTGAGTAATAATTGAGTATGAGGCTGATAAATAACTAGAGATACAACTCAGACACGGAATCATACTCAATTATTCAGACACGGAGGCTGATAAATAACTAGAGAACTCAGACACGGAGGCTGATAAATAACTAGAGATATATCATACTCAATTATTACTCAGACATGGAGGCTGATAATTTAACTAGAGATGCATCATACTCAATTATTACTCAGACATAGAGGCTGATGAATAACTAGAGATATATCATACTTAATTATTACTCGATGTATCTCTAGTTATTTATCAGCCTCCGTGTCTGAGTAATAATTGAGTATGATGTATCTCTAGTTATTCATCAGCCTCCGTGTCTGAGTAATAATTGAGTATGATGTATCTCTAGTTATTTATCAGCCTCCCTGTCTGATTACAGGACCACGAGGGTCACGTTCGCCGCATCGGTCGCTTCCTGGGCCGTGAGTTGACAGACGAGCAGGTGGAGGGAATTGTCGCACACACGACCTTCGACTTCATGAAGAAGAACGATGCGGTCAGCTACAAACGCTACACAGAGAACGCGGACTTCACCTTCATCAATAAAGGTCAGTGTTACGTGCTAGGGTCAGTGTTACGTGCTAGGGTGAGTGTTACATGCTAGGGTGAGTGTTACGTGCTAGGGTGAGTGTTACGTGCTAGGGTGAGTGTTACATGCTAGGGTCAGTGTTACGTGCTAGTCAGCTACAAACGCTACACCGAGAACGCGAACACCTCCTTCATCAACAAAGGTCAGTGTTACGTGCTAGGGTGAGTGTTACGTGCTAGGGTGAGTGTTACATGCTAGGGTCAGTGTTACGTGCTAGTCAGCTACAAACGCTACACCGAGAACACGAACACCTCCTTCATCAACAAAGGTCAGTGTTACGTGCTAGGGTGAGTGTTACATGCTAGGGTGAGTGTTACGTGCTAGGGTCAGTGTTACGTGCTAGGGTCAGTGTTACATGCTAGGGTCAGTGTTACATGCTAGGGTGAGTGTTACATGCTAGGGTCAGTGTTACATGCTGGGGTCAGTGTTACGTGCTAGGGTCAGTGTTACATGCTAGGGTCAGTGTTACGTGCTAGGGTCAGTGTTACGTGCTAGGGTCAGTGTTATATGCTAGGGTCAGTGTTACGTGCTAGACAGCTACAAACGCTACACAGAGAACACGAACACCTCCTTCATCAACAAAGGTCAGTGTTACGTGCTAGGGTGAGTGTTACATGCTAGGGTCATTGTTACGTGCTAGGGTGAGTGTTACGTGCTAGGGTGAGTGTTACATGCTAGGGTGAGTGTTACGTGCTAGGGTGAGTGTTACGTGCTAGGGTGAGTGTTACGTACTAGGGTGAGTGTTACGTGCTAGGGTGAGTGTTACGTACTAGGGTCAGTGTTACGTGCTAGGGTCAGTGTTACATGCTAGGGTCATTGTTACGTACTAGGGTCAGTGTTACGTGCTAGGGTGAGTGTTACATGCTAGGGTCAGTGTTACATGCTAGGGCCAGTGTTACATGCTAGGGTGAGTGTTACGTGCTAGGGTGAGTGTTACGTGCTAGGGCCAGTGTTACATGCTAGGGTGAGTGTTACATGCTAGGGTGAGTGTTACATGCTAGGGTGAGTGTTACATGCTAGGGTGA
>NW_014578964.1:48291-48599 GCF_000485595.1 Priapulus caudatus
TCTCGTGTGGAAGTACTAGCTACAGACACTAGGACCTCCTGTGGAAGTACTAGCTACAGACACTAGGGTCTCGTGAGGAAGTACAAGCTACAGACACTAGGGTCTCATGTGGAAGTACTAGGTACAGACACTAGGGTCTCGTGTGGAAGTACTAGCTACAGACACTAGGGTCTCGTGTGGAAGTACTGGCTACAGACACTAGGGCCTCGTGTGGAAGTACTAGGTACAGGAGAGCCAAGCTACAGACACAGACAGACACAAGAACCTAGCTACAGACACTAGGGTCTCGTGTGGAAGTACTAGCTACA
>NW_014578965.1:0-15922 GCF_000485595.1 Priapulus caudatus
TAGGATATATCTATATGGCTTTAATATAGCTCAGTCGCTATATAAGCACTTGTGTATTTATGTATTCTTCTTATATATATATGTTCTTTTTATATGTATTATATACATATATATATATATCTATATATATACTAGCTCAGTCGCTTATATAAACCACACTTAGCAAAGTACCGTCTATAGAGATACGGGTTGGAATTCATGAATGAGTGTATTAGTGTTGTAGCTCACCTAAGGTCAAGCGCTTGTTTGTAAAAGTATGTTTTTGGTCTTTGAATGTGCTGTGTGGTGAATGTACATCGCTCTGGGTTTGCCTACTTGTCAGAGGGCAACATAGAGCATGCCATGGAGAGAAGACAGGTGTGGTGAGGACCCGAAGCCTATGGTAGTAAAGTCTATGGTTAGGATGCTCACGGGTGCGGGCATAATGCTGTTGAATGTAGAGTGCATGGTTTCTTTAAGCTAGAAGAAGGGAGTTACATTTGAAGATAGTAAATAGATACAAAAGTTCATTTGATGAGATTTACAGGTGATGGACATGAATTACAGAACTTTCATGGTATCCCTTACAAAAATTAAGAATCAATATCGATCAACGAGTGCTTCAATATAAGCACTGCAATGGTGCAGGAGGATCGGCTTATATTGATTGGCTTATTAAGCAATCAGGGACGACATTGATACTTAATAAGCCAATTCAGGACCAATCATCAAATTGCTTGGGACCGATCAGTCGATTGCATACTAAGCAATCGGGATCGATCTTCGATTGCTTAATGAGCCATCGGGTACGGCGATCATGTTGCATTACCGATCAGTCCCGATTGGCTTATTAGTCCCGACGACTATTTAAGCATATCCCTGGCACCAATTGATGCGCTTTATTTTTAAGCAATCATTGATCTCATTGATACAGTCCAGATGAATCGCGATTGCTTAATTCATCATGTACGAAGCTCCGGGTGCTTCAGGACCATCGTGATCATTTTTTTAAGGCAATCTGCTGATTACTTGAGAAAGGCTTTGACTTTCTCCCTACACTATATATAACAGATCGGGTTTATATACGTGTATTTAAAAACAGATAAAAATCTATGGTGTATGAACCTTTTTGGCTTTCGAATATTTTGCATCTGAACTGCAAGTTCAATCCCAAACAACTAATTTGTAGGGTAAGTAATTTTTAATTAATTAATTAAATAATTCGAAATTAATTATTAACAGCGTGTAATATAAGAGACTTGTGAGATTTAATTATATTACTTCGGACTGTTAATTAAACTCTTTGTGCGGGCAAAGTTTTTCTCGTAGTGGGTGGTGAAAGTCGACAGGACTATGTTTACGCGGGCATTGTACGCATCTTCATCTTTATCTGCCTCTTGATACTATATAGTGCTCTGTGGATAAATGTATATGTGCACGTAACATTAAAATGCAGCCACACACTGTGTTTTACTAACATATTGCACACATGCTTACCAATGTTTACACCATACATGTAATACACCATGACAGGATAAGAGCATCGGTATTATTCAGCCGATGGTTCCGGGTCAGTGCAAGGGCACCGCAAAACGCCTATAATCGCGGAAAGAAAATACCTTAAAATTAGTCCATTCGCGCGCGCGCAAACACGTTTCGCACGCACACATGCACGTACGCATGTGGGCACGCACGCGCGCATAGGTCTTTATATATATATATATATATATATATATATNAGCGATAGAGTTTGCGATAACACCTTTAACGAAGCCATATTATTTAAAGCTGGAAACACATAGTGCAAAAAAAGATTCTGTCTGGATGTTTTTCACCCGGTGGCATTTGTTGACTTGACACCTCCAAGTCACGCCGTCCTTGCACCTCATCTGCCGCTCGACCATCTGCTGGCCATTGCATGCAACATTGGTGCATTGCATGCTGGTTGCCAGCAGTCCGTTTTCTCGCAGAAACGCGATTGTGCTGGGCACGTCCAAACAGTCACGATTCAATTGCCTTGTAGAGGAGAGTAAAAGCCGAGTGAAAAATCCTTATTGAAAATTTCTCTGAATTTCCAATCTGAAACAGCTTCCTCCATATTCTGGGTACGTATTTTGTATTCCTCATAAGTATATTCCAGGTGATAAGTATTGTCTGTTTACCTTGCGATCCCTGGTGTAATGTCATTCATACTTTGTCAATTCATTTATAAAGATCTTTATATATTCGACTTTTGCAGCTGGTGTTTTTTTACTGGGTTTCCCCCGTTTATCGGCAACAGGGCTACCACCAGTTATCTTATTTTCTAAGGATCTTGTCAGTCTGTCAATGGATATGCCAAAGATTCCTAAAAAGAACTTTGCAGACTACTAGGTCACTACCGTCTTGAAGAATTGCTGAATACTGCCTGGTCGTATTCTTGGGATGTTGTAATATTGTACCTTGAGGCATGCATATCAAGGTTCCGATTTCGTCTGTGATGTCGATCCCTGCGCTTGATGGGCAACAGCTTGACACAGACCATGAGAAAGGCTCAAAGTAAATTCGGGGCTAAAGTCCGTTCAACAAGGTTTGTTTACCGTTTTCCTAATGGTACAGTAACATTCAATTACCGGTCACATATTTCTCACTGGAATAGCAGCACATGTATGAATTTTAACGGAACACCAATGTCAATACGTATATATGGTCTTACCTGGCCCACCGATCTGAATGGGGTGTAGAACACAGTATTGCTGGCAGACCTCCCGCATGAAGTTCTTTCAGTCCATAATAGTGCTATACGACTTTATCTCTAGCTCATGGGCTCTTCGGTTCTGGCTGAGTATGTCGCTTACCCAGAAGTATATCAAAGAGACAATTTGCCAGAGATGCAAATGGCTCCCTGAAAAATTCATTAAATGCAAAAAACGTTTTAGAATTTACACAGCGATAGAGTTTGCGATAACACCTTTAACGAAGCCATATTATTTAAAGCTGGAAACACATAGTGCAAAAAAAGATTTTGTCTGGATGTTTTTCACCCGGTGGCATTTGTTGACTTGACACCTCCAAGTCACGCCGTCCTTGCACCTCATCTGCCGCTCGACCATCTGCTGGCCATTGCATGCAACATTGCTCCAAAATCCAATAATTTTAGCCATAATATAAAGGAAAATGCTCATGGAATGCTCAGTTTTTAAAGTAGAAGGTTTATTCAACACTCAAAATAAAGCTTTTGATCTGCTTGACGTGACAGAATAATACAAATTTGAAAAGAATTAATTAAAGTTTAGGCATTACCCTTTTTCCCCCGGAACCAGACCCTTTTTCACGATTGCCCCCCCCCCTAAGGGGTCATCTGGTAACGTAATAGGTAAATACTACCATTCACAGGCTTAGGGACATTGAGGAAGTTTTTTGGAAGTTTTGAGAATGATTGATCAATTTAGGGATGGGTACTGGGGGTCCAAACTTCGACCCTTTTTTCACTCAAACAGATGTCTGCAGAATATGCTATACTGCACTTCAACAGCAAAATATAATACACATGAATGGCTTTGTGGAAATTTACAACGTCTAGATATTAATAAATCTGCATTTTTCTTAAGTTCAGATGACAGGAACAGCGTTTTGGGACATTTTAACCTTTTTGTACCACCGTTTTCAGAAACCTTTGTCAAAATGCATAGACTAAACTCGACAATTTCATGAAATGATGAATTACCAGAATTAATGGCTTTCCCTCAACCCAAATCAGTAAGACTACATTATCATTTACTGAGGCTCATCTTGACAAACTCCCTCACAAAGGCAAGCACTGGTGCAAGACCCTATTGTCTTAAGACAGCCACATCTTGTCGGTCTGCACCCAGCTTTACATGAGCACGTAACTAGTTCGGCACATTTCTTTGGAATGAGATCCAACCTCGTCATTTTCGGCTTCAACTTTCTACTTTCCATCACCCAGCCGTGATCAGTAGGTAGGGGGCAATCTGGTTTTGGTTCTAATGCCTTCTTCCAGATGAAAGCCTGGTAATTTGCACGATCAAGATGCAAATGGAGTGCATCCTGGGAAGGTGGCAAGGACTCGACTGAACTCTTCCCCTTGCTGAACATCTTCAATCAAACATCATTTAAAGAGGAGGTGCTCCCATATCCATAAATACCACAAACGAACTGTTCTGCAGACGCCCTAGCTTCTACGTAATCGACAGCGGCGCGTTATTGCCAGTGAATCGCGGAACTGAAGTCCGAGCTTCCGCGACACGTAGTCCATGTTCAAAGGTAGCAGCTGCTGATTCAACGGTTGGGCGTAACGATTCGCTAAATATATGTGCCTGGTCGTCTATATCGTATTGGGAGGGAACCTGCGGCGGGTCCATGAGAAAAGCGGGGTTAAAGCTGTCCCCGACAGACACATTTATACACGCGCGCACGCACCAGGCACGTGTCACAGAAGCAGGTACACACACACGCACACGCAGGCGCACACACGCACGCACACACGCAGGCACACACGCACGCACACACAGGCGCACACACACGCAAACACACTGAAGATCACTGAACCCTCGAGCGAAATGACAGCAATTAGCAATGCCAGCTGTCTGCGTGCACAATACATTCGTACACGACGCTCATATGTCAGCAAGGGCGACTGTGAAGAAGCAGGGATATAGAAGCAGTGAATTAGAAGCACGTACGCGCCACGCTCGCCAATAACAGCGCTTCACACACCCGCACTCGCGGAGCTTCGCCACCTTTGCTCTGGATGGTCATGGCGCCTAGCATGAAAGACCCGCTGTTTTGGACCACCACCCTCCAGGCGGTGGCGACCCCTATCCGCGCGGATGTGCTACGGGCGTCCAATATGGCCGCCGCTCTTGGTGTTGATGGATTTCACGGCTGATTTGCCGCATCTAATCCGGCGGGCCACACCACATGGTGATACTTTACGCCTGACCAGTTCTAAAGTCACATCGCATCAGGCGCGCCATACCGCTATGCCATCGGCCCTGTATTGAGGCTGGACATTGCGATCGCCTGCACGTCCGCACCGGCTAATTGGAGACTTCTGCCGGGGAACCCCTTTGATGAATCCGTGCGCGAGCCCGACTATCGGGATCCTGTAGTCCGAGCACGTGCCGCAGCAACCGTTAGGCTCTCCCGTCAGTCAATCCCCCAACCGTTTAGCGTGGGCGTGCAGGCGGCCACCCATCGCCTCTGGTGGCCAGGGACAACACTTCCTAATCAATACCTCGGTGTCTGTCGCTCGCCTGATGAAGTGGCAGCGACGCAGGCGCGCTGCGTCGTGTGTGTGTGTGGGGGGAGTACCTTGTAACAGCGTCGTTACACAAGCACATTGTCGACATAGAACTGGTTCCTTACAAAATCGGCTGCCTTCGCACCATACTTATATTCAAATTCATCAGCCACCGATTTCATCGTGAAGTTAGCACAACCTGAGAATGAGGTGGCACCAAACAAATGAACTCTCGTGCGATATTCTGTAGGCTCAATACACCACCCTCCCACCATAGGAATCAGAGATAGTTTCTATTCGCAGTATCCACATCCACTGGCATGAACATTTCCTCGAGGTCACACGCCAAAGCATAGTTGGAGGCGTTGAAGTATGTTAATCTATCGAAAATACACGACTGCTTGACACAATAATATTTGGTGGTGCATACTGAGGAGGGAAGTTTTCGTCCAGATCCATCTGGATGTGGATAAAGCCACTTTTCGTGGTGAGACAAGACAATGTTGAATGGTATTACTGGGGGGTGTCGAGGAAATTCTGTACGACATTGCCTACAATCTACTGCTTTGGCATTCGACACAATGAAACACACTCGCAACGGATTGTTGATATGATGGATTTCGCTGTATGGTCGAGCGTTGGCGGCTGCTTCTCTTTGTGGTCGCCATCCATTTTTATTAGCCCCTCTTTCTTCCCCACATCATTCGTTTCTGGCACCACTAATCCACTCTTGAAGGGTTTCGTTCTCTGGGGATTCTTGCAAAAATTCCGAACATGCTCCTTGGTTAGTCCAACAATTTCCGCAACACAGAGGCTGTGCTTGCATAGGTCATTGTACTTGTAACACGGACAGTTACAGGTGACGTGGTCACGATGAAGAGCGCACTCATACATCCCCTTTTTACAGTTGTTCTGGGCAGCCACAAGGTACTTGTCAGGGACATTGTTGCCACGACTAAGAGACGGCATTCGCTGTACAGCAGTTTTGTTTAACAACTTAATATCTTCTGTAGCGAATTCCTTCCATTCACTTCTTCCTTCTTCGGGCGAAAGATCATCGCTCGTGGCTATGGTTTTCTGTTTGCTGATGTCTACGATATTAAGCTCGTTAAGCTTCCTAATGCAGTCACGTCGTTTTTCCTCTGACCATCCAAAGCACTCATCCGGTTTGACTTGAATGTAAGCAGCATTACCAGCAAGCTGGTATTCGTCACTCAAGCCGCAAACTGCTAGACTCAACTCTAATTGCTGTTGCTTGTCTACTTCCTCCCAGACGTCCCTCACGAACTCAAGTTTGGTCAAGTTATTCTTGCTTTTGTCATTTCTTGTTATTGCTTCTTTCTCTCTGGTCAGCTTGTTGTTTAGGCGTGTCGTTAGGTCTGCCTTATCTTCTGCTTCAAGAATAGCGTTGCTTTCTTTTCCAAAGACGGTCCAAAAAAGGCTTTTGTTCTGACTTCTTATTAATCCTTGAGGCATTCAAGGCATTACGACAGTTCTGTCTAAAGTGATTAAAGCACCGCAACCCTGTAGCTTTAATCATAGTATCTCCCATCGCTTTGTGAAGTGCCACTTTACCATCCGTTATATAGCCTCGACCTTTCGACGCGAGTCCCGGGGATCTTTAAGTTACTGCCGACGCGATTTTGTTAAAGACAGTCCTTGTTTTGCTATAATGTATCGCTGTAGGTCCAACGAAGGCTGGCGCTTCTCCTGTTCTTCTCGTCTTTAGCAGAAGATTCTTCTAAGAATAAGGCATCACTTCGAACTTGCCAAACTTAAATGTCTGATCAACGCTTAGCGTGTGGCTTAGAACTTTCGATGTACAAAACCGTGTGAGATCCTTACACATATGTTCTTTTCATAATATCCATAAGTCCTTAGGAACATCATGGTGCTCAAGAACAAGAGTTTCGTCCTTGATTTTGCTGTACAAATGAAGTTCCTCAACTTGATCATTCATTTTTCCTAGTTTATATTTCTATAACTTTTTCTTCCTATGTCATAAACTTGCTTTCTTGACTTTGGCAATTCGCCTGCCTTTTGCGCACCAAGGATTCCAACTGAGTCACGAAAAACCTTGTTATATGCTGAAACGGGCGCGATCTTCGACAGTTCTTGCTTGAGTGATGCAAGGGTACTCTTTTGCATTGGCTGGAATGGCTTTTTCGTCATACTATTGCCGTGTGAAGATGTTGAATACAAAACTTCATTGCATCCGTCTTTCACAATGTGATATTGCAGTAAGCAGGCATGTTTGTGTATCTCCTTATCTCTATTGGTTAAGTAGAATATAGAGTGACACAGTCCTGCCTCGTTCATTTTTGAATTGATATGAACGTGATACTGACTATCCTTTGTGAATGGTTCCTTTTTCTGCTTTATTATGTCCACCTCTGAGTGACCAATTTCTATTGTCCACATACCGATACTCAATGGACGGCGGTAGACACCATTCATGTCACATTTTACGTCTTCGCAGTCATCGACGTCCTGTACGCCTATTAGAAAGGACATGTTTTTCCTCACTTTCAGGAGAACTTTCGTGCATTTCCTACTGTTACCACGTTGAAGTAGAATTCGCACAGCTTCACTGACTGTGTATCTATCCGTCTTCCATTCATGATATACCGGCAACTGCTTGTCATTGCAGTACAACCTACTTGTGAGGTACCTCTCCTAATAAAAGATAAAAGAAAGTAAAGAGAGAAACTACTTTATTGCCAATTTTTAGCTCACCTTGACATCGTCAAGCTGAGCTATTGCCATGGGTCGTCGTACGTTTGTCCGTCTGTCCGTCCGTCAACATTTGGCTACGGTCAATAATAACTCAGGAACCGTTTGACCCACATGTTTGAAATTGTGTATAGTTGTTACTGTAATACCGTATTTAACAGCTTACAAATAGAATGATTGTGTACGTTACAATGTTGAGTCAAAGCCATAAACAAGAGAAAGCCAGTTGTACCATGATTTGAAGTTTACTTGAGATTTCGAACTGTTACAGCTGTTGTCGCGGTCGTGTCTCTCTGTGCCTGGTTGGGAAGCGATTCCTCGATTCTTTGCCGGTTCTCGGCTTATATAGTCAGGTATGACCGCGAACCACGCATGCGTCACGCATTCGTCGTTTACACCACCGCGACATTTGCAGTGGACATTATTCGGTTATAGAGAGAAACGCGGACTTCCCAGCTAATTCAATTACATAGACACGAGCACTCTTGCACGAGAATCTCGGACTAGCTAATTCAATTACATCGGCATGAACAAGACTAGTTAATTCAGTTACATCGACACGGGCACCCTTGCACGAGGATCAACTAACTAATTCAATTTACATTGACACAAACAAGAGCGCCGGACTAGTTAATTCAATTACATCAACACGGGCACTCTTGCACGAGGATCACGAACTAGCTAATTCAATTTACATTGACACGAACAAGAGCGCCAGACTAGTTAATTTAATCACATCGACACGTGCGCTCTTGTTAGAGAAAGACGGACTAGTTAATTCAAATTTCAATTACATCGCTGCGAGCCTTGTTGATTATAGGGAGAAACACGTACCCCTTAGCTAATTCAATTTCATAGACACGGGTATTCTTGCACGACACCCGTTGTGAGTCGCGGCACATACGCCGACCTAATAGAGCCAGAAACTGTAACTCAATTACTGTTAGAACGTCGACACATAGCATCGACACAGTACTCGTCGTAATTGAATTACTCCCACGGCAGTCGTAGCGCCGGTGGGATTTCTTAGACACAGCTATAGACGCAGACATAAGCTATAGTTACAGATATACATAGGTACTGATTTTACACTACTACATTACTGCTATGCTCCCATATTAAACGTCCTATTTTGGAGCACGCCAGTCGACGTACTTTCGAGCCACGGCAATTTTTTGGCAAAAATGGGAATTGCCATTAGTCAGTTCAGGTTCAACGGATTTTGCTCATTTTTGGTATGTGACTGAATAAGGGCTAGGGATATTGATATTTAAAAAAAAAAGCAAATTAGGTAGGGTTTGGCAATTATATAGCATATTATATAGACACACAGATAACAAAAAGTCTGTGGAGTCACACTCGTCTGGTTCGTTTTACAAGATTTCATTGACAATATCTTAAATGCAAAATTCCTGCTATGAACATATTAGGATTTATACTATTATTATTATATTATTATTATTATATAATGATTTATGCTAAGAAACATCAAAGCGGCTATAGCGCCATCTACCGTCACAAATTGTGATTCATTTTGGTTTATAAATTATTTATAATTTATATATAATATTATTTATTATTTTCACATAAAAAATTACACATAATTATCAAGAGTATATAATGGGAGTTCTCCCATATATACTCTTCGTTTCTATAATGTAAGTCGATGGTTGCTCAATTAAAACTGACTTTTTCTCAGTCACTCATTTGTGTCCTTTTTTGTGGGGAGCTACAGTGTCATTGACACTTTCATTTTTTAAAGCTTTGAGTTGGCCTCAAATGGTTGCTTTTTAAATTATAAAATTAGTATTTAACAAATACATTCCATTTATTCGTGCGTCTGTCATTACAGACGTGTTAGTGATTTCTAGGCATTCAAATGGTACTAACCTCCTGCACTATGACATCATCGTCATCCTCACTACGAAGGCTTCTGTTGTCTGCGCCATTACGGCCCCCTGGTCTCTGCAACTGATTGATATACCAGTTGTTACATAACACGACTTGTTGCGTTTCTGGGCATTAATAATTTGTTCAAATGTTACTAACCTCCTCGGCTTGTGTGAGTCCGGAATAGTAGGCCTGCACTGTGACATTTGGTTTGATGAGCTTTACTGGGCTATAGTGTAATACCCGCAGTCCATCTAGTGATCGGCACCTGCCTATGGCGACTGCAAGTTGGCCTGGCTGGCATATGTGTCGGCAATCCACCTCGACATAACTTAGTGACATTCCTTGTGCCTTATGAGTGCGTATGAAAATTTCATAGGTAATTGCCTTCGATACGCTAAGCTGTATTATGCGAGAATGTGTATTTGCCAATTTCTGCTTTTCTCTCGAGGCTCTCAAAGAAGACTTCAACGGAGTCATCCATCATGGCAGTAACTGTGCCTTAAAGACCATTCACAAGGTGGTCACTGATATTTTTCAATAACATCACCTTGGCACCGACTTTAAGGGCTATGGTCTTTTCGGCTTGAAACTGTGCACGTAAGTGCTTTTCTCCACTGTCAGTGCAATGGTATAGTGCTTGCCATCCTGACAAACTGTGGAGGACCTCAGCATTGTGTACGCTGGCATCGAACCTGCGTGCACAGAGCCTTGCTATGCTGGTGATCGGCTGAGGAAGAGGTCTCCTTAGTGTTCTCATGAGTGCGTTACATCCGTGGACATCGACTCCTCCACTCCCAGGAACATATTGATTGGCAGCCCACTCTTCACAAAGCAGAGATTCACGATCTCCAGGTCTCTGTTACTAACATCAGTGGACGAATCCACCAGTATGTTGATGTACCTGGCCTTCCTTGCTGGCTCCATTTTATCCTCCTCTAAATCTTGGTAGATGTAATTGGTGAATCTGTACAAGAAAAGAAATACAGCCAATTAATTTTTGTAAACATTCATAAAATTTTAACTAAATTAGAACCTTTTGTTAAGACATTATTATTGGCATGTTCTTGTAAAGAAATATATCTTTCTAAGTGATTAGTAAAGTTGCTTGGTAGGGATAAAATTAAATCATAAAAATCATAAAGATGGACCAACCCAGCAATTGATGCCATCATGCAAAACAACTTTTTTCTTAACAATATAAAGTGGAAAAAATAACTAAATAAAATGGTAATATTTACTGAAGATTCGCACACCCCAGTCCTTCCCACTACATAAAGACACGGTGTGCGCGCTGATGAAATAAGCAGGTTACATAGTCATAGAGCAGCAGTTTATGCAGAAGCCTGAGAAGAAATGTGCAAATATTCAGTATTACCAATAAAATAATACAAAAATTATAAATCTACACTTGTCTTAGTTATGATCGTCAAATAATATGAGCCATGTTGAAATAGATATTGATCTACAGAATATAAACTGATTAACATAAAAATTTGTATGAAATTTAGACATCTATACATAAATAAATACGTGGAACCTATATCCACCCCATTTGTCTTCTGTAATCCAAGCATCCCAGTGTATGTTGTGAAGGGAAGTTCCTCCTTGGCGACAACATACGCCGTGTTGAAGATCTTAATCATTCACTCGTACGTCTCCTCATCGAGCCGCTGGAGATGCTGGGGGATCGTAGCTGCTTGGCATTCTCGCACTCCTGATGGTGGTGGGACTTCGGGTGTTTTTGGAGTGACTGTTTTCGGATGTTTTTACTTCCAATAAACACTTCTCTCTTTATGAGGGCAGGTGGGACGTGAACCTCCTCTTCTCTTGTGGTGGGGGCAGGCTGAAAGTATACCTGCTCTTCTCACTTAAATTTCTGAGGCAGTCCTTGTGGTTGTTGTTCATCATAAGCAGTTAGTTTCACCTTTTCGATGCGCAGCTGCTGTTCGATTTCATCTCTTCTAATCTCTCGTTGTTTTTTCTCTATGTCTGCGGCTGCCCTTGCGCGCAATACATGTTTATTTGCCTCTCTATAGGCATGCTCTGCAGTTAGTTGCGCTTAGTTGCGGGAAACTTGTCTGTGAATCCGGCTCTGCTTGTAGAGCAGCATCATTAGCAGCCGCTACTCTCCTTTTTGAAGAGGTGCTAGAGCCAAACGAATGGTGCGAAATTGATTTCCGTCTAGTTTGCAGCTGACCAGGACTCGCTATTTGGATCTGAATTCTAACAATAAGCATGTCTGCCTCCGCACACACTCTATCTAAAGGTTGTCTAGAGACAGGTGGTGGTGTACAGAAATTACGCAGTTCATCATATTCCATGTTGAGGTTTTGGTACCCATTTTTACAATGTCTATCATATTAGCTAGATCCTCTCGAGAACGTACATCTTCCATTTCTCTATGAAAGTCCTTTATGCGATCAGCCAATCTATTACATGCACGCCGGCAACGTTTTACGAGGGATTCTTCTTTGTTTTGTCTAGCCTTTGCTGTCAACTTAGGCTCCCGCTCAGATCTTCTGAGATCTGACGATGCGCTAACCTCTGCTTGCGATTCTGCAGGCATTTCCACATCACTCTGTGTCTCACATCATTCTGACTCTCAAGTTCTAAACATTGTCGACATTTTCGGTGATCACGTTTGACTGATCTACGTGATTATTATGTTCCGACAACTGACATGTATCATCATTTGTGACTGAAGGTGTGCTACCCGTTTGAGACATGTTTCGGAAGTAATGGGGTTAGCAAGTTATAGAATTCAATGGTACCATGAACATCAAACGTACATTCAAGTCATGTAGTTACTTGGGCACAAAGCTACAGGGAGAGTGATATACAGTTAATAATTACCCTGACGACAGTAGGTAACAACAATAAAGTGTCCACAATAATTTACATAGATTTACATAGATTTTCTTCTGACTCTAGGTCTCCCCAGAGAACCTCTACTGTCAGGTCTCGACAATTTTCCATGTCACGGTGTTAAGGGTCGTTGGCTTGTATAGATTCTCTATACTCGTAGTATAGGGGCTGGTTTCTCCAATGTTTGTCTAGTCTTGCCTCAAAGGACCTGACTGATTGTGCTGTTACTACTAATAAATAATGTAATGCTAACAGTGCTGATATTGCCTACCGGTTCAATAATCAGTGTAATGGTGGTACATGGTATGCTCAAGTCAAACACTTAACTCATATGCATGCACATAAGGAAACAATCAGTCTAATTGTAAATCTGTATACTGCATGCAGAAATGTATACAGTCCGCTCTGGTTCTGTTACACTTTATTCTACGGTGGCATGCATCTATGGCTGATGGTCCAGTCCAGTCCTACTTCTGCTGTGCACTGATTGTAGTCCAGTCCAGGTCTCGTTACTGTGTTACCAGACCATGTCCGAAATCTATCCCCACATGGCTATTGTTAGGTATAGCATGGCACATGTCCTTGATTGACTGCAACATGTAGCACGGAAATCACACCAGTTCCTCACACTCAGATCTGGGGGGTCAGCACTGGCTCTCACACTGAGACGTTCAATGGCTGAGGGTTCACGTTGCAACGAAGTTTCTGTGCAGGCTGGGTTTCCACTTGAAATCAAGCCGTCAAGTTTTTACTGTAGCCGCAGTCACCTAAACAATGCTAACAACGTGGTTCTTTTGATACTGGCAATGTACAGTTTTATTCTTGTCATACACTGTCGTAAAAACTGAAACCAAAAATGCAAATTTCAAATTCACAACTCTTGGAACAATATGATAGACGGGGCAAGTGAAATCGAGTTCGGATCGGATGATTGTATAATTGTTTTTGGTTAGCCTTGCGTTGTATTTCTGTTTCTTGTAGCCGCAGGTCCCGTCGTGCTAGTTAAACAACTAATTGAGGGAAAGTCGCATATAGAATAAAACTCTGAAGAGTTGAAGTGGTGTTGACGTACTAAGGATTTACTTCACACATAGATAAACATGTGCTCGAGGCTGATTCACACATAAAAATGCCTCATTAATTATTCACGAAATAAATGCTATATGCACATATAAAATATAGCGTCTCATTATACATGCACACAAAATATCTGCGCTTACACATGGTAAAAGAAAGCGCAGACTCGGTAGATTCTACACACTAAAACTACACACGTAGTGTACTAGACCAGAACACACGGTCACACGTCTTCGTAGCACGAGCAAAAGGGTTACTCTCGTTTTCGGATGCACGGCTCCTTATAAATGACCCGCGCTGTGACGTCATTCTAGGGCGGCGCCACTAGTTACAGTGCCTATAATGGCTATATTATTACTCGACAGTGACACCACTTTGTCACAATATGTCTAAACTGTCACCTAATTACATCGTATTTCCTACACTAGGGGCCGCTGTCGACTAATCCATTCCAAACCTCTTCGTTAAAAACGATCATTCTACCAGGGCTGGTGGAAATGCATGATTACGGGTGTTTCCTGACATCCGTTCTGGCTTAATCTACCATCTTTACATCCTCTCCAGCTAATCAACAGGTAGGCCCGTGTTGTAGCATAAGCCATGTTGTAGCATTGGAGAATTTACACGTATTTATATATGTTATATTCTACACCGCACACCATGCTAATTATATACGCTTATATTTTACGTTGGTGTCATCCACACACTATGCTAATTATATCTACTCATTAGCAAAGAATGTACAGCTATTTATATGCGACAGGTGTGCACAGATAGATGTATATATATATATATATAGATATATATACATATATATACCTACACGCATTCATATGCATTGTACCCATCACATACCCACACACACGCCAGCATACGCATCATATGCAGTAATGAACATCAATACACCTATCAAAATCACATGCCTAAGTTAAATAAATGCTCCAACACAACTATATGCATTACACGTAAGCACATGCATTATACGCAGTTACGCAGGCCATGTAAGTACAATGTATCATACTTCATTGTCTCATATCTATCATATATATAGATGCATGTATACAACATCATATGTAGTAATTAATATCAACACATATATCAATCTCACCCGCGCAAACTAATTAAAGCGTGTGACATGTATATACTAATACACGCATCCGCGCGGCAGCTGACTTCGGTCCAAGGCCAAGCCTTTCATACATGTTTCAATGGGAGTGGATACAGGTAGGGCTTATCGGTTGACATATAATCGCGTTTCACCCAAATCTACGCCCCGCGATGATTTAAACATACATGGTCTAAAGGCCGCCGCACACCAGCCAATTTTACAAACGATGAAGCGATGAAGCAATGAAGCGATGTAGGTGTGCGGCGGCCTTAAAATCGGCTCATCGGCTCATCGGCTCATCGGTTAAGTGTTCACTCTATCTTAATATAGTGTTAACAACTTCACACTATTCCGCCCAAAAAACGTTTGCCACTTGAACATTGGCTAACTAATGTTAACTAACTAACTAACTAATGGTTAGCATGGCTAACTAACTAATTGGCTAACTAATGTAAGCTAAAAACTAAGGCTAACTAACTGAACTGAACCTAACTGATGTTGGGATATTTATGAGATTTTGTTTCAAAATCAAATGCTCTTAGAGCCACAGGAATGGCATCTGTCCGTTAGTTGAAAATAATCGACTAAAACCAGGGATACTGCAACATGCAGGTTTTGCCACAGAATTCGCTCGTGAGTTTAGATGCCAGAATTATGCACTGTATGCAGATGATTCATACGCCTAACACTAACAGTAACAACCATCCTGTAATTAGAACTTTGAAGCATTGTCCTACTCGCCTGAGTGATGTGCCTGCTAATGATATTTCATTCAGACCGAGTGAGTTTTCGCAATACTGGGCCAAAACTATCGTTTATTCCCAGCTAAAATTCCGGTTCCGGCCAGAACTTTTTTCAAGTTGCGGCCGGTTCCGGTTGCGGCCGGAACTTAAAAAGTTGAATCCGGTGCACCCCTAATAATGATGATGATGCTGGTGATGATGATAATAATAATAATTATAATTAATAATAATAATATAAATAACAGTAATAATATACGCAATAGTTTAAAGAACCAATAT
>NW_014578965.1:15932-40196 GCF_000485595.1 Priapulus caudatus
ACCTACACGCATTCATATGCATTGTTCCCATCACATACCCACACACACGCCTGCATACGCATCATATGCAGTAATGACCATCGATACATCTATCAAAATTACACGCCTAAGTTAAATACATGGTCCTACGTAATTACATGCATTACACGCAGTTACGCAGGCCATGTAAGTACAATGTATCATACTTCATTGTCTCATATCTATCATATATATAGATGCATGTATACAACATCATATGTAGTAATTAATATCAACCTATTAATCGGCCACCGGGTTTCTTATGGCAACTATACGTGTGCGTATATTTGTCCTAGCCAGTTACGCATGTTCTCGAAGCTTCCAAACTATGTATGTTCTAAGGGGCTCTAGCGTCACGCTATCTGTGTATGTATGTCACAGATAGCATGAAGCGTGTCGATACGTACACTGCCTAAGAGCGTACATGCGGCTCGCTCATGCGTGGCCTTGAGGGGGTGTGGATAGCTAACTAACGCGTGTAGGCGCGACCACCTATATGTATAAATTGTGCGCGCGGGTAATTTCCAAGTAAACAACTTTTAACACTAATTACGCACGCGCACTGTTACATCAGTAGAGATACAATATACAAATACGTACGGTATACCTAAACAAAACAATGGCTAACAGTACGATACTGCTAATTACTAATACTATGACAATATTCATATTCTATCTTCAAATTAAGCATATATGTGTACAATTAACCTGAAATGATTACCTCGTTGGCGCACTTGGGGACCTGATAGTTATGCTGAGTGGTCGTTGTCGTATCAGGTACTACAGATATGTACCCGAGGTACGTATATGTATACACAAGTGTACCAGACCTGTATCTTCTCAGCATATATGTCCCCTGTGTTTACGTAAACGTACCTGCCCAGGGGCAGCATATGAAACCACGCGATAAAGTACTAGAATGTCGTAGACCTTCAAAACAAGAGAACAAACGCCATTTGTAAATGTTTGTTTTGGTTTATAACCGTTAGGTAAGTAAGTTTTTGGTGTATTTTCCATGAAAAACATATTTTACTCATTAATATAACATATAATATCACTATAATTGCAATTATTTGTGCAAATGTGTTATTTTCATCTTAATCTTAAGTTATGAGAGGGTCTGGGCTTATAACTGCCGAGTTTGGTTTAGTTAGGAAATAATAATACGATCAGCGTATTTGTATCGTTCCGCGTATTCGGCAGTATTAACAGGTATCAGGATATGCAGTGTAGGGGCTTATACGCAATACGTTTTTGTTCTACTTTCAGTTTATGTTCGTGGACCGATTAGTTTACAGCTGACCTCAGGGTTTTTGGTAGATAATTCGGGATTTTGGCTACAAGGCATGGAGGCTGACATCTTGCCAAATTCCAGCTAATCAGAAAGCGCTAAATTCTTCCTATGTTATACCGTTTTCCGGCTTATACGACTATATTATGTGACTGAACGAGACTTCCCGCCTGGGTACATTTATGGACCGCAGCGGTACGGTAGAAAAAACATTGGTCAGGTACACTTGTGTATACATATATGTACTTCGGGTACATATCTGTAGTACCTGATACGACAACGACCCCATCTGTGGTAGTTATCTCTAAATTATCTCTAGATTGTCTGGATTTGTAAATCGCTTTGTTCTCTCCACGTTAGAAAACTAGTGCCCACGGCGCAGTAATTCAGCCAGCTCATTTATTATTCGGTGTATCTTACATAATAAAAGATAACTAATGAAAATTTCTATCGTGTAGATTAAATGGAAGTTTAAAATTGTGACTAGTTCAAAAATATAGTAAATTTGCAGCTAATTGTCTCTTAACATTTAGGACTAACTTTCTCTAATAAATCAAATGGAGTGGAACGGTCACAGGAAAGCTGGTAAAGTGTATCCGCCATCACATAAATGAAACACACGAGATTATAGTCTAAAATGAATGCACCACAGAAAAGACTGAAGTGATGTATTTCCCAAGAAACTAAAACAGTGGAACAAACATACAAAATATGCATCTTAAATACATTTATAGCAGCCGCTACAATGTGGCCTCATTATGAAATTAGATGAGCAGTTTCTTGCAGGAAGCTCTGATGGTTTAGTTTGTAACGATGCTTGCATCGAAGTCAAGTGCCCATATACAGGCAGTAATAATATGATAACACCCAGCAAGCCCTTTCCATACCTGGAGATCGTTAATGCTGGAGTATTACATTTAAAAAGGTGCAGGGTCAACTTTTTGTTACTGGGCGAAAGATGTGCTACTTTGTTGTCCACACAATGGTTGAAACCAAAATTATAGAAGTTTATTATGAACCAAAGATAGAGGATTATGTCATGCTAAGCATGCTTCCGAAATTGGAACTTTTTTATGAGAAGCATTTCGTGCCATATTTAGCATTACTATTGTAATCTTGGGACATGACATGAAAATTTGCCGTGAACTGTCTCCACTTAAAAGTAATGAAATTCAATGGGTGATCAAATTTTTAAATGGCTATTCTGATGTCAGATGGCCAAGAAAATGCATTTGTTATTGGTGTTTCATTGCAATTTCATGGCAAGCATTTTCTTAGGCTCTTTTTCCCACCAGAGATCTGCGGTAGTTTGTTATTAAGTAACAAACTTTAATAATACGACCAGCCATGTGAAGCTTTGAATGTGGCAAGTTTTTTTAAAGAATTTTAAAGCTTTTACCATATCCAATAACTCGTTCAACGTGAATACGCTTGGATGCGATTTGCTTGTCCCTAGCTACAAATTCTTGATTAGGCTGATTTATGCCTTTCATCGTTTCCGATGTATTGACTCGAACATTTTTGCTTGCAAAGAGGTATTGTACCATTATGTCCCTGTCTGCCATTATGGAGTCCCCAGAATCAAAATACCCATGTCTTTTCATTAAATCCGATCTTTCAATAATCTATCTATCACTGACAGAGCCTCCATATGTATCACTTAGGTGGCTTACCACACCTCTGGGAGTAATGCCAATCACAGTTTTCACTGTGTTTGTGTTTTTGTACGATGAAAATGTTGCACGTTGAGAGATACAATTTTTGGGCTTTTGACACCGCATTTCTGTGGCCTCCAATGTCGAGCGGGTTGAGGAGAACATGTTTTTGAACATTTTTGGAAAATGTTGATGAATTGTTGCTCTATCTGGCCAAATATTTAACTCACTTAACTGATAATATATAAAGTTTATCCAGATCTTTATGATCGTCGCAACAACTGTCTCTAGCTGATATACCGAAGTCTAATGCTAGGGCGTAATCCTCCCTAGCTTGTCTCAACTTGATCAATGCTAGGAAAAGCTGGTTTAGAGGATCCAACTTCCTGCACTTGTAATTAAGCCTACGTACGCATGGACCCACAATTGCGAAAAACAACATGAAGTGCCCTATGTTGTCAAACCCAGTCAAGTATTGGATCGCTTTGTCATTATTAGCAAAATTGTCAAAACCATAAAAGTTTCGTGCACTGTCACTGATCGACACTGTGAGGCTACACTCCTAACCTGATAATCATCCCCTTCTATAGCAGAACTATTACCCTGTGCTTCTGGCACAGCTATCTCAACCACACTTCCGATAGTGAGTTCATTTTCACTTATGCTCATAGCAATGTTGCTAGGTGCATTGATTTCAACTTGCTGTGCTCAATTGTTTCTTGCAGCAGCTCTTTCTATTCTATCTGTAGCACACAGGGAAGTCTTTTTACGGAATGTGAATAAGGTGGGGACAACTCTAACCTTGAGTCTCTTCCTTCCGTGTGCTATGGAAAAGTAGGACTCTATTCTAACGGCTGCACAGTTATTTACAAACAATTATTTATAAACAACAATAACTTCTGCTTTTGGGACAATTGAATAATTCCAAACGGCCTTTCTTCGCCATAATCCGTAGGGATGAAATAGTCCCTGCAAACAACATCATGTTTCAGGGGTGTCCACTGTTTGCTTTTGTCATGTACAGATGCCCGCTTCACGGCAATCACCCACTTTCTACGAAGATCGCTATCGCTCGGAAATTCGTGTCCACCATTCTGGTTTTTCCATTCAGGCACACAACACCGCCCCGGTGTTTTCAAGTTGGCTAAATAAACAATACTTGTTCTACGTTCTATTACCTACGTTCTCTTTAATTACTGTTGGTGTTAGTGTTAGTGTTACTGTTAGTGTTAGTGTTACCATAGTGTTACCTTAGATAAATACAAACACATTTGTTTGTATATATCTATGGTATTACACTCCGATCGTGTGCTTCGCCAGCATGACAACAACGTAAACACCGCAACCGGAAGCCGATAATGTGAGCGACATTTGGCGCCGAAAATAAAGGCCGAGGAGCCCTATTGTTTAAATTGTTCCATACGTGCAAATGCAAAATACCAAAACAAAACAAAATAGCCTGAAAGAGACACTAAAGTATAATAATAATCAAAATGATTATAATAATAAAATAATAATAATAAAAAATAATAATAGTGTGACCGCAGGCAACGCTTCCAATGTCGGTCAATGTTGTTGACAATGACGAACGCGTCCTAATAGAGAAGTATTTCCACCAAGGCAACCTACCATGAAATTCTCATGAGTTTATCGACTTTAAAAAGACGACTTAACAACTATTGGCTTAATAGGAGAGGAGGGAATATCGACGACAACAGACTGGAGGATTTCATTTGAAAACAGATGACAGGGCCTGGTGAGCTCAGAGGTTATCGTGCTATTTGGCACTCCCTTCGTTTGATCCATCATGTTCATGTGCCGGAGCGAAGGGTGGCTGATCTTCTTAAAGACCTTAATCCTTCAGCATCTGAACAAAGATGGAGCAGAAGACTTGTAAGATGTCGATATTTAAGCTATGGACTGAATTTTTGCTGGCATGTCAATCGTAAGCTTAACAATATGGAGCAATTAATAAATGAAACAACCTGATTTGTATAAAAATCCAAAATGAGTAGCCACGAATATTTAAATCAACCTTTTGTTTAAAAGCCATTTTGTTTGAAAGCCATCTTTTAAAAAAACGTTACGGTAGATAACTTCCTATAGATAGTGTTTTCAATCTTTAGTTCAGTTTTTAAATTAACCCCCCACATTGATACATGCATTTTTTCTTTTTATTGACAGTCTATGATAAGCTGAAACCATAGGGGTTCCCAGTTCATGGAGCTATAGATGGGTATAGGCGGAAAATCCTATGGTTGGAGGTCTCATGGTCTAACAACAACCCTGAAATGATAGCTGCAATGTATTTTGATTGTGTCCAAGAGTCTGATGGTTGTCCAATATTATTGTTATATTATTATTACAAGAAATATTGTGCAAGCAGACAGATAAAACTAAACTACACTAGACCAAATCCTGAGCTATCCTTCACAGCAGATGTCATCATCGCCAGCATCTCTTCCTCACTTTTGATGTGGACAGGAAGCTTCACTACAATGTCACATGTTAACACTGTTGGCCTGCACCTGCAACCATCCTGGCAATGCACAAAGGCAACTGAAAGAAGCTTGCCAAATCCCAGGATAGGAACTGATGGTGATCCTGTCGTCCACTTCAACAAGTGAGAGATAGTAAGGTCTCCTGGAAAAAAAACATACATCCTCACAATATTACTGTTTTGGTACAAGCTAGGTCCTGACAAAATTGAGCTGCTTTCCAAGGTTAGTAACCAAGATCAATGGGCCTGGCATACATTACTTATATTGAACTGAAATCTGATTCAGGGCTTCGACAGAAATATGTATTTACAATTGTGTGGCTTGTTGAACATTTTGGTCTGAATTATGTTAGTTACGCAGGGAAGTTGTAGTACAAAACTAAAGAGACTGGATGATGTGTGACTCACAGCAATTCTTTAGCCCCAATGTGAAAATCTCTGGTCATATCAGATGATTATATGCTAAGTATTTAAACGTTATGATTTTAATTGCACACACACAATCCTAGCTGTACTCCTACATGTATAGTGTCAGTAACAGAAAACATTCACATACATTCTTCAGTCAAAGATTCAATGAAGTCACTAAATAGTTTGTATACATCTATTTCTTCATTCTTTACAACCTGGGATTCATTGAAGCTGGCTACTAAGTTCTCCAAATACTCTCCAGTTGTGGCATTTGGGCCAGGCACATCTATAAATACAGCTTCCCAAAGTTTTGGATTCGTTTTTTACGGAATCCAACAAGCCACAACTGGCCAAACCTTGCTGCAACTGCATCAGTTGTGGTATAAAGTCTGCCAACTGGCTCTTGATGCTTATTGCCCTGAAAGAAAAAATGCACATCAGGACATTGTATTCATACTTCTGTTGCAGATAATTTGATTTAATGGTGTAATCTGTTAGCCATTTTCTTGTACTATAGTTGATCCCTCAGGCCACTTGCTCAAAGATACTTGAACACTTGCCAATGTCTGGCAGGGTCAAGCAAGCAGAGGCAGCTGATAGTCAGTCCAGGAATACTAAGTAATGACTAGTAGGGAACATAGAAAGTTATTGAATTGTGTTAACTAGGTCAATATGGCCAGTTAATAAAATGGCATTTCAAAATATTCAATCACTGTTATTTTTTTACATACCCTAATTATTTTTTAATAACGGTAAGTAGTTTTGATAATATATTATTAATGTCAAGAAAGGAACCATCTACCTGTGACATGGTGCAAGTTGGTATTACTCTATTTGTACAGTAGCAAGTAGTATTTTCCAGAAACCAATTCATGAACACTTTCTATGGTAACAGGAACTCACAAAATCCCCATGAACCGACTAAATTCCCATTATTCCAATTAATGCGTTTCTGGAAAAAAACTGGGTAAAGCTGTAATTGTAAATTGTAAAACTGTAGATTTGTTTACGATTTATTTAAAACTTACTGAATGATATTAACAGCAGGTTCAAGAGTTTCTCTCCGTGCTACACCAGTGTAGCCGATCTCCTCCAGTACGTCAAACACATCAGACATGAGAACATCAGCTAGTTCATCATGATATGTCACTGATTGGATCTAGGATAACAAAGATTACAATGTTAATTTTAAAATCAACTGACAAATTTCACAGGATCTATAGCGTCATTTTATTATTGAATTGTGATTCCATATGGTATGTGGAAACTAACCAGGAGTAAAATCACTGCTTTCTTTACCTCCAATTATTGATTCCAGCCATAAGCGCGCACTCTCTTTGTTATTTAGATATGCTCTAGAAATGCTACTACCATAATGAATCCTATGCATTCTTACATTCTGTTCATCAAATATCCCACAACTACTTGGCACATGCAGCATGCATTTATTATAGCTGGAAACAGTAATTGATGGCTAGAGTACAGCCAGCTTTACTTATATATGAAATACTATCACAACTGTTTAGTACAAATACCATTTACTGAACAGTTAAAAAAAATGGAAATCACAATAGATACTGCTACCCGGATTAAGTAGAATTTGATAGGTTTATTGGCTGTAATTCTGATGTTCTTTAACCTCTTGAGCGCTGCATAAAATAATAAGTGCGTACAGGTATTGTACTTAAAATTAAATTACTTAAAAGTAATAAATTCACGTATTTGTTTGTTTTCATTTTTTATTGACTTTGTCTTTGATCTTAGATACCACAAACTATACATTTCCAAAAAGCTTATTATCAGCAGAATATTATTAAGGTGAAATAAACCATTTTTGCTATGTTTGGTGGGGTCTGAGTTAACCCCTTTCCTACCAAAGGCGAATGTCACTTTTTCCGATGAAATGAATTTCACTTAGAAAGTATTGGCAACGTGTCCAAAAGCCTATTCAAGTCACCCAAAATGGTGTAGAAGACAGTCCATTGTCTCTCCTAACAGGAAAAAAGGCCAAAGCCCTCATTTCAGGGCCTTTTGTGATAGTCTGCATAACACTGTGGACATAGTCCTACATTGCAATCTTGGCACTCCCAACCGGAGCGAACCCTCGAGTCATGATTACCCATACACTTTCTCTTTTTGCCAATAGGAAGTTTCACCAACTTATGTATTGCCTCATTTGCAGTGTTGTGAGCAGGTCCCTGAACAACTTGGGGCAGGGGTTGAGTCCTGTCTGCTTCAATTTCTGCTGCAGACCTTCTCCGACGCACAACTTTAAGCGGGGTGTGGAAGTCACTGACAAGACTCAACCACTGCGACCATGAAAAAGTACCTAGTTAGCTTTGGATTGTCACTTGTGTTCTGTTCATAGATCAGATAGCTGTTTAGCATTGCTCTGCCAAACAATGAGAATACTGCTTTTGTTGTCCATTTGAGTGTTTTCCTCTCGGCCAAATAGCAGTACAACTTGGAATCACTCATGTCTACACCACCCATTGCTTTGTTGTATGTTACAACAATATTTGGTTTCTGAACAGCTTCATCCCTTCTATTTTTGACTTCAGTGAAACCTCCTTTGGCAACTGTAGAGAGAAGTATGGGCTTTTTGCTTCTATCTTTGTATGCTACACACAACAAAGGACCCTTTCTACGTTCACAGACTTCATGGTTTCTAAAGCGTGACTGAACACAAACTCGAGGCAGTCCTCTCCTGTTAACACGTACAGTTCCTGTTGCAGTTGTCTGCTCTGCATATAAATCCTGAAAAAGCGGGGGGGGAGAGAAAAGTAATTATCTAATCCTAAATGATGACCACGATTTAGTATGTCACTATTTCTCATGGGACGCATCACAAGGTTGTAAGTTACACCGTGTCCTTCCCAGTCTTCTGCGTTTGTACCCTTGAAAATCTCAAATGTACTGGTGTAACCATTCTGGCTCTCAGAAAAGCACCAAACTTTCAAACCAAAACGTGCATGGTGTTTGTTTGGCATGTATTGACGAAGATGGGGAGTTTTACCCTTGTAACCAATCATGCTCTCATCAATGGAAATGTTTTTCCTGGGATGGTAGTAGAATAAAAACACTTCCTGAAAATGGTCAATCACTGGTTTAATTTTATAGAGTTTGTAGTCAGGGTCTCCCATGGCTGGCATGTTTGTATTGTCATTGAAATGCAGAAATTTCAATAGTAGCTGAAATCGATCACGGGAAAAATGCTGAATAAACCAAGGAGTATGTTGACTCGGGTGGCTGGAGTCCCAGTAAGCCTTCAAATTTGGTTTGTTGACCAAGCCCATATTGACAACAACACCCAGGAAAGCATTGAATTCTTCAGGTTTAGTGAGGCCCTGTTTGATCCAGTAGTGAACCCTGGAAATAGGTTTATCTCTCAAGTATTGCTGGTGATTAGCCACCCATTGATCAGCATAACGGTTGGTTTTTCTCACCATGTGGTTTACGAAACGATCCGGAAAAAATAATTTTACATAGTTAATAGGCTTTGAATTTCGTGCTGGAGCATGCTTGGGTCCTGGATTAACTGTAACTGCAACTGGATCTGTGCCAGGATCATCACCAATCACAGGAAGCCATACACCGTGAATAGCAGGAACACCTTCATCGACATCACTGTCGTCAGACTGACGGTTGCCACCATCACTTTCGTCACCCACAGAACCTGAAAATTAAAGAAAAAAATCAAAATTTCCCCCAAGTTTACTCAAATTCCTGAAGCCTGAAGGCCTACTCTCAACCAGGATGAATAAATAAGGAAAACAAACAATAATGTCTGCATCAAAAGAAAAATAAGCACATGGAGGGTCATTCTCAGTGCATATGTTTTAGATTAAATTCATACTTGATATATATATAACACACAATACACACGGCAGATACAATGACGAAACATTCATGCTAAAATAAACACCATTTACCTGTCGAATCTTCGTCATTGTCGCTTCCTTGCACCGATTCTTCGCTGGTGTCACCTCCTTCAATGTTACTCTCATCATTGTCCGTGTCATCCCCACTTTGGTCGTTCATAACTTCGTGATTTTTGGCCAAAATCAAGGAAGAAATTTATCAAAAAAACGCCACACAAAATGCGCGCAGCCATTACGAGTGAAAACGAGGCTGTTATGGTTGCTGGGAAACCACTGACAATTGATTTGGCTGGCAAATCGTGGCGATTTGAATAGGGCCACGATTGTGGCCCATCGCGCTTGAGTGGGAAAGCCACGATCGTGGCTCATCGCGCTCAAGAGGTTAATTCATAGATGCAATTTGACACACAAAATAATATATTGCTTCCCCACTCGAGAAGTGGCATTATTGATCACTGAAATTAATAATTGGACATTCACAAATTATTTTGCACCCTGATCTAAAACTGGAGCCTTTTTAGTCCTGAAGCCAAAACTGTTTGGGAGCCTGAAGAGTGCATGATTATATTTATATCAATTATTTTCATACCTTTAAAGCTGCATTTCTGTATTTGCCCCCACACTATCTTCGGGAGAAAGAGGCTGTCCAGATAGGTAAGCAAATATAGTTGTGTGCAGATATGCAGGTGCTGGTCCACCTTGAACAATTGACATCACCATCAATTTCCCAGCCAGCAAGAAATTCCCATTGTTGAGTGCAATGATTGATGACAGTGACTCCCCTTCTCTAAACATTGTCCTGTCGATAACCGCTAGAATTTCTAAAACAATGCAAAAACAACAGCTTGGTCAGTTCTAAAGTGAGAAAGATGGAATCTGTATACAAACACGCATCATGGAACTGTCATTTTACTAATTTTCTAGAAATCCCTTTTGCTTCTTAGGGGCAAACTATTTGACTTGTGAGACGGGGGGGGGGGGGGTTGGAAGATTTAAAAAAAATTCCCTGCAGCCCCCAAAGCAATGAAAAAAATCTGTGCATGTTCATTTCTGGAGAAACAAATATCGTTCATTCCTGGATTGTGTTCCCATCTGGGCAAAAAAAAAATCCTGCAATGCTTAATCTCTCTAAAAAAAATATTGCACTGCTTGACGACTTGAAAAAATATCTCGCCTGTAGGTCAGTGAGAAAAAAAATTCCAAGGAGAAATCTTCCACCCCCTCTCAAAAGTCGAATGATTTGCACCTTATCAGGGTTAGATGTATGTCATGCAAGACTATGAAGGTCTACCAATTGCCATTGTATCCCCCGAACGAGTTCGGGGTGATACTATGGATTTGGCCTCGTCGCGCCGCCGCCGCTGCTGCAGAGATTTCCTTGTGAGCGCTCTACCGGCTGCAGTTTTTTTCGGGTCATCTTCAAATTTTTCATGAAGGTGCGTTATCGTGAAGCGAAGACGTCAATCGTTTTTGGTGTGGGCGGAGTCATTGTTGCCATGGTAACAACATTTTTTGTCGAAATATTCTAGAACCTGTAACTTTTGCAGTTTTTACTCGACTGCCATGAAATATGCCACACAGGACCAATATATACATATATATATATATATATATATATATATATATATATATATATATATATAGCAGGCTTCTTCCCTAGCGTTTGCCGCAAAACGGGGCCGCGCCCCCGTTTGGGAAAACTCCCCCCTGTTTGAATCGTGCCGCCCCGTTTAAGTTACCTCCGCCCCGTTAAATTCCACCAAGTCCGGGGAAACAAAACCTCGACACAATAAAAGTTTGCCAGCGCGGGATCGATCGTCCAAGATTGCCGTTCGACACAGGCACATCCACGCGTGTATTTTACCCCTACCACGCATGCACTGTGCAGACAGTACAAACAAGTTAACCTGACAATGCACAGTTAACCTGACCTAACTTACAGCCGACTCGCTATCTTGTATACAAGAAAACCCCAATACCGTCTATGGTGTGCGTGGCCGATTTTACGCATCAATTAGCGTACGGTAAAAATACACGCGCTCCCGCGGACCCCCCTATGTTTCCCCCCTCCCCCCTCCCCTAGTTTTCCCCCTTCCCCTCCCCTCCCCTCCCCTACCCCTCCCCCTGTTTAAATTTCATCCTGGGGAGAACCCTGTATAAGACATGTTATATTGGCCCTGTGTGCCAAATTCCATGACAATCGGGTAAAAACAGCACAAGTTACAGGTTCTACAATATTTCCACAAAAATGTTGTTACCATGGCAACGATGACTCCGCCCACACCAGAAATGATTGGCTTCTTTGCTTTACCATAACGCACCTTCATGCCAAATTTGAAGATCATCCGAGATCGGGTAAAAAAGCTAAAGGAAAATAAAATTATTAAATGAAGTTATGGCACCTTTCATGCAAATGCATATTTAGATGCGAAAGCATTGCAATACGGATAAGTAGTTCCAACAATATTTCCTGCTTGTCAGTGTAATGGAGGCGTCTTGGCCCTCCATCGTCCACTGCAGTTTTTCCAATCAATTCCAACTTGATGGGGATTTGGGGGGACAGTTTTCGCTCATACCTTTAAACATCTACCCACAAGTGCGACGAATACGTTGCTCCATGGGTTTGTTGGTAGACTGATCCGGCACTAAGCTGCTTATTACGTCTTCAACTTTCGTTAGACCTTGTAATCGAGACAACTTCTTCTCCAATAAGGTGTTCTGCTTCTTCTTCGTCATTGTTGCCCACCCAAATATCAGCGCAGATGTCGGCATGGTCTGCAATGATTCCGAGACGAAATTGATCAGAGCATGTGGGTTACTCCACCATCAGTAATTGTAGTACAAGCAGTGCTAGGGCCAGCTTCTTCAATAATCACGGTAATAATCGGTACTGCACCACTTGATGCAGTAGAACTTGTGCCTGCGAGGATGAATTGACAAAACTGGCTCAGCTTTCCCATCGTCTTTTCTGCTGATAATTATGTAGTCGAAATTTAGGGCAATATACAGAGTTATTCTATTGTAATTCTTCCCCACTTCTTCTTTGTAGTCTTGCCACTTGAATGGTTGCTGACTCCCAGGGATGTTCTCTACCAAACTCCCGTCCGGGTATAGGAGAACGTAGTCCAAGTCCATGCTTGTTTCAAGGGTCACGTCGTGATTGGTGTGTTTCAGTACGGCCTTGACGAGTGAAGCATTGGCGCCTTACCACGGATGGTCTTGAAGTAGCCATTTACATACCTTTTACTACCGATGTTTTGTGGCAACGTCTGTTGCTGGTTCTGAGGCCTTTGCCTTTCCTGGTCGGCTTCTCTTGGCCTTTGGCGCAAACCTTGATTGGCGCTGATCCTCCTTTATCTTTCTAAAATCCTCCAAACTTACTGACGGATGATTCGTCCGACTGGTAGAGCAACCAAGATCAATTGAAGTCTTTACCGAAATACCGCAATTTGAACAGTATTTAGATGTTGACGTAACCTCCGACCCGCACTGTGAGCAAAACATTGCGGTTCTTCAAACTCAGTCGCCAATTCCAGATAAACACCCGATCGTTTGTCGAACGAATATTGACGATTCATGCAACGGGTAACGACATCGTCACTATGTAACATGTTACTAGCCAGTGTGCTGCCATCGCGCGACCAAAATCATCAACTTTTTTGCTGGCGTTTGCATTTGTGTTGTGGAATTTTGTATTTGTGTTTTGGGATTTTGCATTTGTGTTGTGGCGTTTGCATTTGTGATGTGGGATTTTGCATTTGTGTTGTGGCGTTTGCATTTGTGATGTGGGATTTTGCATTTGTGTTGTGGCGTTTGCATTTGTGTTGTGACGTTTGCATTTGTGTTGTGGCGTTTGCATTTGTGTTGTGACGTTTGCATTTGTGTTGCGTGATTTGCATTTGTGTTGCGGGATTTGTATTTGTATTCGTGGTGTGCCTTCTGCGCCACCGTATGATTCTGACAGGCTCCCTGTCGACGTCTAATGACTTCCCTATTTCATCTAGGATGAAGGTAGTGTCACTTTGAGTATCCAGAAGGGCATATACTAAAACCTCGGATTCAGGTTGTCTGGCGAATACCCACTGATACCCATACTGGAATAATCATAGCATTGGATGTACCCGTCTTCCTGACACCAAAAGTAGCGCCAGTTGTCTTTGTTGAAGTCTCACTTGTACCTTGAGGATTTGCTTCCCTTTCTTCATGGAGATGCGTGGGGTGTCTTTTCTTACACCTTCCACAGGTGGGCGAATTGAAACTAATAATACATTTCTTATAGAGAATCTGCAGAGAGATAGCAGAATGAATGGAATGCTTGATGTCATCAGTATGCGCGAATTTAAGGGGCGCTGCTCACTGCAGAAATGCCCTGGGAGCTCACATAGACTTTTATATGAGGATATAATAGGTATAGCGGTGGCACATAGTGCACAAGCCTGTTAATGAAAAATCCCCTGATAGTATTCTTGAAGATTTGTTATTGATTTTATGCATATTTGCAGGTGATACAGGTGGGCATCCAAAGGGGTTGACGGTCAATACAGATATAATCTGATATCTTACAAGGGAGCATCTAGCGTGTGGGCTACACAGTGTAAGAAATAATCCTGCACAATGTCTCCATCAATGTACTGCTGGGTGTGATTTCGCAACCTCTCATTTAGCTGCACGTACTTGACCTACTTGGCACCCACGCCAATGCCAGCTAGAATCTGCAGCCTCATCGCTGTTACCGAAGCTTGTTCTTTTTTGAGGGATGCTATGAATTCCCAGATTTTGGGATGGTGCTTGCTGACTAGACGGTTGAACGCATTGTGCCATCCTTCGACATCATTGTTAGTTCACTAGTCTTCTCCGTGGACATTCCACATTCTGATGGGAAATTGTCCTGCGATCCACGTATCTGTTTCAATAGAGTACATGCAAATGGAAATTGAGATTATTTACCACCATTGCTGGCCATTTGAAAAAAAGTTTTATCACGTTTTATTATATCTAATCTTACATTTATTCTTACAGCAAAAGCTCACTTGAGTAAGCTTAGTAGTTGTTATAATACAATAAAATGTTGCAGTTCGTGAAAAGTCACAAATGCAACATGCAAATTAAGGAGAAGCAAGAAGATGACATGCAGTAATGTTAGTAATATTTTAATACCTACTAAAACCCGAAAAGCCAGTATAAAAGGATGTTTAAAACATAAATGTTCTGAGCATGCCTTTTCAATACTCCGGATAGGCTTACTGTAATAAAACATGTATAAATGATACTACATGTAACTTGGATAGTTTCTTTTTTATCTTTCTCTTTCTAAAAGGATCTGTACCACACTCTTCTTTAGAGCTGCTCAGCTCAGCTGTTGTGGTGTGATCATAAATTTCACACTTCTTTTTTTTCTCTAAATACAAAATAAATAAAACATGAAACTAGGGTGTTCTACATGTATTCAGAAACTTGTCACCATTGCCTTCACAGCTGGACAACAAGCCAAAATATCAAGAGTGCAGTGGTCATTTTAATGATTATTACTTTCCACTAACAGCATATACTACATTTGGATATATGCATACATGTACATGTAGTATAAAGTGTTTTATTGAGCCCCAAAATTACATGGGTTAAACTGGACTATCTCGTTGACTAAATATACATGTAGAGGGTCGGTTAACTTTAAATGCAAAATGAACAGAAATGTTGATTTTACTGCACCAGAAGTATCTGTGGGGTTTGAAATAACCACTTATCCACTTGTCTCTACTAAGTTCATTGTCAGGCAAGTGACAATTTAGTTTTTTTATTTCTTGCCATCCACACATAACTCATCATTTGGGTACCATTTTAACTGTGAAATGGCTCTGTTTTTGATGCACCATCAATGTAAGATCAGATTTCACTGTTCAAACAAAAATATGAAGTAGAAGCTTCTGACGTATGCTTTCATTGAGTACATTGCATGGTCCAGAGAAGATTCCAACCGAGAGCAAATGGAAATGATAGATGCGAGTTGATTTCTTTAATTCAATTGCCACTCTGGACAAGTTGGATAGAATGTTTTTTCAAAACCCTGGTCAACAATTATTGTCAAGTACAGAAAACGTGCTCTAGAGAAAGCACAGTTTGGTTTCTACCATCTGTATACATACCAGACTGTATTTTAATTTTTAAAAGAGGAAACATTAACCATGAATTCTCTGGCAACTGTTGTGTTTTCATGGCCTTCATGACTCCATCATTGGGCCAGTATACAAATTTTCTTTTTATCCAACAGGATGGCAACACATCCTCCATCTCCTTATCATCTTCCAGCCAGACAGCCCTAGCCCAAACAGCCATTTTCTACCTGAAAATGAATAAAAAAATGTATATTGTAATATTCATGTAACTGTACTATACAAATTGTTCTACATGCACATGCAAAACATACATGCACATTTGAATCATGGAATTACAAAAGGGCCCAACTCCACAAAGGTATATTTTTCAGGAAAGCATTTTTCTACTTGATTTTTATGCTATCCAATGAAAGTTCAAACAGCCAAGTGTTATGTGTAAAGGTCAAACAAAGGTTTATTTAGGCAGAATATGGAGGATATTGTCAATCACATAAAACAAGGGCAGCACTTTTTGGACGTGGAGTTGGGGCCTTTTGTAATTAAATAAACAAAATGAAAGAACTACTTTGATTACTTCAATGAAATTTGAACTTTATTTGAAACTACAACATCCGTGTTACAGTATTTCTGCATAGGAGATGCCAGCAGGTCTGCTTTACTTCAAAACTCTGCCAATGGTTGCTTGTTCAGCGGATTGTTCAGCAAATAAATCAAGGTGTATACATGGTATAGACCTACACCTAGTTTTCAGTCTGACTCATCCTCGCGTCTATCATTCACAGCCTCCAAACTTGCAATGAAATCTTTCGCCTCTGTGACAGATATTCAGCCAACTTAGTTAAATCTGCTAATTTGGCTTCTTTCACTGGCAGTTGCTGGTTGTAAAGTGGCTCATCGGGATAGGATGTGTGCATGACCTTAGGTTTCAACAAGCGGAACTTGCTGGTAACCGTACCAGACATGGTTTCCGACACAACCACATCAAACTTATGTTCTTTGGAGAACGTGAAAGACTTATACTTTGTAACTGCAAATTTTTCTCCATCTTTTATATGTTCTTTCCAGACCTTGTCACCACCTGAAACCTTTCAGCTATCATCCCCTCCCAACCTGCGTGTAACTCAACCACTTCCCTTTTCCGTTGATCTTTTTCAATGAGAGCAAATTCCCGGTCACATGGTAAATAACTCTGGCCTCTAATGGGCAGCTGGTGAACTATGGAATCAAACCGACCATTCAAACCCAGGGAGTGAAGGTATTGAAGCATTATATTATTGTGATTCTCTCCCCGGCAGCCATCAGTAAAAATGAAGAGCTTTTTCACAGTTTTAGGTACATACTCAGTAATGAAGTGCTCAAGGCAGCTTATAACCTCATTTGCTTCCCTTTTAGCTTGAGTTTCATGCCAGGTGTACATTTTACATTGCCGATTTTGGCAGAATTTATACCAAAAACAAAGAGCCAGAGCTGGCGTGAGTAGAATACATCACCAGCGGGCAGGTGGGGGAATGGAATGTTCTGCTTAAAATCAAAGCAGATGCAATCCGTATCCTGCTGTGCTTTTGCAACTACCCTACACGCTTTCATTTTCTCATAAAAAAGAGAAGCCTTCTTTTTATGAAGATGCTTTTGGATTTCAAGGGCCTTTCTCACTGCAGGAGTTTTCTCTACTTTGATTTTTGCATCAAGTCGGGTACATTAACAACACACATCTGAACGGTGTCTACCAAAGCCATAGTTAAAGTTGCCATTGAAGTGGTCATAATAGAAGCGAAACTTGACTTCACAGTCTATTGTGGATGGTTCAACACCGCTCTTGTATTCAATATACTTTTCTCGGTAGCAAAGCTCTAAGAATAGTGTGTACATTTTTGTGACTGTGAAGTTTGGAGTTCTGAAGACAGATAGCGTTTTTTTTGCCTGTCACTCCATAATGTTAAACACGGTAAGGAAATTTCCTAATGTGCTGGTCAACATTATCCTTAAGCTCATCACTGATAGTACGATGGCTGTTGATCCTTTGGGGTTCGTCCTTCAGCAATATGCTCACAAATCCTGCGAACTCGTTTTGTACCAATGCCATGAAGACTGCCAAAGGCTTCACGACAAACGACTTTCTCATCCTCGCCTAGTTTTACTTTGTAGTAAAACTGATATGACCGCTGTATCTTAGCTTCAGCTCTTTTCGGTCCCCTTCTCGGTATCTGGTGTGAGGCCATAGAGATAGGCATCCTGTCCATTCTGCTCACCTATTGAGTTAACGTTCTTGAGAATGGTTTCCTTCCCAGCAGGGATGTAGGAGTTCAAGCAGTCACGGCGACACCTGAAAAAGAAAGTACTTTTGAACTATGTACGTACTGTGATTGGGGGGGGGGGTACACATCAGGCAACAGTGGCAACAGGCAATGGACAAATGTTAGAAAAATTCCAAATGGCAACAGCAACAGGCAACAGAGGCCAAAAAATTAGGCAACAGAGGGTCAACAGAGGGCTGACCTGCTCGTTGAAGTTGATACGTGCGGCCGTGATGATGTTAGTGAGGTGTTGCTCGGCATCGGGGCAGAAAGTATAGTCAATTTCGTCGGCGTCTTTTAGGTCATGATGGCACTCGTACAGTTTTATCGCGATGCGTGCTGGGTTGTGATATCCGGTGGCGGTGAACTGGGCTGCATCTTCTAGAGTCTCTTGTGGCATTGGCAGCACCGGCATGGGGCATACCAGCAGAAATCGGTCGAGAAACCCATCTCCCTTGCACGTCTCTTGCAGCGCCTGCAGAAACAGATCCATCTGCATGCAGCCAGCGATGGAAACGTTGGCCGAGTTCAGCGTGATGGGTCGACGCGTGGCATAGCAGAGAAGGGTGCTGGGGGGAGTCCCGCAGTAGATGGTGACAACCCGTGACCCTAGGGGTTGCCTGCTGCCGCTCGTTCTCCATCCGCGCTACAGACTCCTCACGGAGGTCGAGGAAGTTTATGTTCTGTCTCTCCCGGAACATCTGCTTTAAGTGGCGCCAAAGCTGAGTGTCCCGCACTCCCTCAGCAAACTGGTCACGAAGAGCTTGTTCATAGGCAGAGAAGGCCGGATTGTCCCTGGCCCTGACCTTCACCAGGGAGGAGAGTTCATATGAGTACTAACTAAGACTTTCAGCACCTCTCTGCCTTCTGTCATAGAAGGCCCGCAACAGCTGAGGTATGGACCGCACCTGCCCAAAGACGTAACAGAGAGTACCAAAGACCTCCTCAGCTGTTCGGGCATGTGGACGCAGCAGGGTTTCTTGCCGCGCTGGTCCTCCCAGATGATTCAGAACAAAGTCTGCTTCCTCGATCCCCGAAAGCCTCCTGGCTTTCAGCAGGTGCTGCACGCCAAGGATGAACTCCTCCACTGGGGGCTGTCCCTGACCATGGCCCGTGAAGACGGGAAGGTAGACCAGAGAAGGAGCAGGAGGCTGCTGCCCGTTAGACCCCAGCTGATCGATGGTTTCACTGACTTGCTTCTGGTCATCCTGCAGCTTTCTGACCAAGCCCTGCACATCCTCCAGCGCTTGTCCAGCGGGCTCCTTCGGGGCACCACCAGGCTGATCTCCAGCTGGCTGATCGTTGCATCAGTCCCATCCGTACTTCGTCCTCCTGGCATATTCTTCTACCGCTCTCCCTCCCTCTCTCGTACACTGTGACTTCGACTGCAGGAATCCTTTCGACTGCGCCAAAATGTGGTGAGCGTACAGGCCACGCGCTGGCAATAGGATGCTGCACAAACAAACCACTGAACCCACAACTACACTGTACGAGGTTTCTTTATTGCGAAGAAAACGTGAGAGAGAAGACAGAGCGGTGTCCTTTTCAGTCGTGCTTACCGAGACTACGTCCTTCTACTCCTGATTCCGATTTTACATAGCTCCGTTCCCCTTGTCTCCTACAGCCGAAGTGAGCTTTGCGCGCGAATCCGTGAGCTCATTCCCGCAAGCGACAATCACGTGCTGCCACCTATCGACGGCAATGATACCTGATTTCCAACCGGTTATATATAGACAACATGTTCTGGTTATAGCTGAAGACGACGACCTACTGATAGCTAACCGGCATGCAGCATATCGTCAGTTCGTATTGTGGCAACATGGTCGTTTAGGTGCCGGTCAAAGAATGACCATTCTATCTTGCTGTGTATGGAAAATTAGAGTCAAATTTCCAGACGCTTTTGGACAATACACTGGCTTTTTAGCTGACAGATTATCCTGAAGTTATACCACACCACACAACTCTAATTTCCATTGTAAAATTGCGAGGCATGCTGTTCCACAAGCTGACTTGTCGCTGGTGGTGCTATTTGAGCGAGATGTTCCGACAGCCGTTGGGGGTCATCAGCTGGCCAAACACACTGGCCGTGCATGCCAACTTTGTCCTTGATTCTTCGTAGCAATGCCTGGTGAATGAATGAGTCCTAATGTGCGGGTATGTCTTCCTTACCTTGCACGGGTAAGCCGTCGACCTCCCACTTTTGTTGTTGTAATAAATGTCGTGCGTATCTTAAGAAAAGTTATTCAAACATGTTTTGTTCTGTAGTATTTTTAACTGCACGGAAAGTCTTACTTCACAAGTGTACAAGTTATGGTAAAAAATGCAACAATGCTGTCAATATGTCTGTATACAGTAAGGACAATTGCAATTATGCTCACAAGAACATTTACTTACACAACGCTGCCTTCCTTGTTATTCAGCAATGGCCGGTCTAAATGAACGTTGTGGTCCAATGCTGCCAATAGGTTGCGTGCCCTATAGACTGATGGTGTATATGCGAACCTCTTCAGTACATTAGTATGTGATTATGGAAGACCTCCAATGCAGATGTACTTCTGTTAATCAGGCAGAAAAATATTATTGTAAAAGACATGTAAATCAATCAAAACGAACATTACTCAAAATTTACCCAGCCACCTTTAATATTGGGAGAGCAAACACGTTACCTAAATTTCAGCACCTAGCTGACTCTGTTGAGAAACCGTTTGTCCAGAACGATCTTGGCGAGGATTGTCAACGCTTGGTAGTCTGACTTTCTGTCCAGCCACAGTTTGTCCCGCTCATCATTCAGTGGTCCATGCTGGCACTTGTTTGTTCCTTGCCCATGGGGCAGAATCCAGTGGTGCTCATTAACGACATGGTTAAGTAAGCTTCTCCATATGTTCTGCAATCATAAATTCGCCATAACTAAAACGTATTCTAGCATGATACTAGACCAGGGGTGGGCAATCTTTTTGTCCCATAGGTCACATTGAACAGAAGAAAGTAAACCGGGGGCCAACCATTGCAAAATTGATATGAAACATGAAAATTATTCATTTGCACTGATTTGCAGGGAAACCATAGACATGAAGAAGATTGCATAACATTTGGAACACACAGGCAAGTACTGTACACTACTGTTTTAAAATTGTAAAACTGCTTCGATTTAGCCAACATATTGTTGATCTGATAAAGTGTCCAGGGCCGGATTAAAGTACTTCGCGGGTCGCATCCAGCCCACGGGCCAAAGTTTGCCCTTGTGTGTACCAGACACTTCAGCACTATAACAATAAGCAACATTCAACTCAAAATAGTGTCTAGGTAACTTTAAGACTACTTACCAGGAACTCGGCATACGTCTGCGCTTGTTGACACGTAAACCAGAAATGGTTGATGATGTCTCTAGCCCATTTCAGCAAGGATTCGCATCCTTTCTGTTGTCCTGCCTGAAATTCACAAACAAATATAATGTTCTCCATGGTATGCTGTAACTCCTTCAATCACAAAAGAAAATGTAACAATAGTTCCGGTAAAGTTATTTATTCTATTTGAGAAATTACATCGTAGCTGTTTTTAATGCACTACAAAAAGCAATTGTTATTCTGCATTATAATGAAATTTAGGTTTAAATTAAAACTGCGTGTAAAGTTTAGTGACACTTGGGAAGTATTTCGGAATACATACCGAAATTATCTTCTTCCCCAATTCTTTTTGCAACGTGCCACACATCGTTCGAGTGCTTCACGTCAGGATACTGAGTTCCAATGAAAGATGAGAAGATGCTACTACAAAAACAAGCTACATCCTTAAAGTTCAAGTTGCGCAGTTAAATAAATAGCTACATATTAGGCATATTTCGACAGATAAATATCTTTATATATTATATTAAACAACTTTAATAATTTTATCCTGCGTTTTTGATGCTTATTTCAACGAAAATGTAACCGGGTTCTGACTTCCTATTTTAAAAATCGTAATTCCGGAAACACTACAGTGTGACGTCACATGCGAACATCCGCTTCTGTGGTGATTACGAAATGGCTGAGAACGATGACTTTGTTGACTTGGAAAACGATGACTTGGAAGTGTGTGAAGGAGTGGTTCTGCCGTATGAGTATGAACCGATGCTAAATTGTGTAGTTGGTGATATTGATGGGGGAGTGAGTCGTCTGACTGATGATGGTGACGAGCCGGCTCTTCCGCCGCTGGATGAATGGTAACTTGGCCCTTGGGCAGTATTACTAACTAGTACTAGTACTATTTAGTTTACTATCGCTACAGCTGTTTATCCATGGTAACTTGCTACGCTAGTCAGGTCAATTAGCTAGTCAGGTCGTTAGGTATCACGTACTATAATTTATTAGCTATAATTGTACTTTGTTTAGTTAGTTGGCTAGTTGTTACTAATAGTATTAGTATACTAATAGTAATAGTAATACTATTAGTTCTATCTATTATAAGACTATAGTAACACACTGTATTTGTTTGTTTTGTAATTAGTGTATTTATTACTATTAGTATATAGATGTAAAGAGTAAATAGTCCGCACGCCACCCTAGTCAGCGGCAGTAGGCGTGCTCGCGTGCTAATGTATGGTAGTACTAGTAGTACAGTATAGTGCTGTACCAAGCAATGCGGCCGATTTAGGAACCACATGCACATCAGATTACCATTCGCGTTGCTGTTCTAGTAGGATTTACGGCCTCTATTTGTGAGAGAGATCTGTGCTGGACGGTGTTCGGCTATCCAGGCCTTATTGGCGTTTCTAGATTATGGGATGTGCCATGAATATGGACACACTGTGACGTGCATTGAGGCAGTCAGGAATCCATGTTTAACCTCCTCTTGAGCGTCAAAAGGTTATCTAGACACTTACTCTTGCCATCGTCAGTGAAGCAGCATAATTCATGGTCCTTTCATAAGTGATAAAATGGTAGGTCGCCCGCTGAAACAAAAGTTTCACTCTTGTCCATTAGCCTGTCCTTCAAAAATGTCTGATATCTGACAATTTCCCCACTGCCTATTGGACCTGCGACCTCCAATTCTGCGCACTGGTGATGGGTTTCTTGCCCATCACACTAGTATAACGAATATTAAGAGCATAGGTCGAGCCGTTAAGATTTGTGCCGCAATTTCCGTATTTCCTCCTATACCTTAACCCTTTGACTGCCAGCATTGTTTTGAAAAACAATGGAAGATGAAGCGTTTTCTGTCTCTTGCACTATAGATTTGGTATTTTTGCTATAGTTACACAACAAGTTAGGACAAAGTTAGTTTGAAGTGATTCCACAATACTGAAGGCTTGCAAGTGTAACCAGTTGTTGTCAGAAAAGTGTTCATAACAAAAACAATAACTAAAATAACAAACATGTTTTATACAGCGAGAATATTCATGAATGATACATAAAATCTGTCACAATACAACCACTGGTTGTTTCACTAATCTGGCCAGCGCTGTCTGTGAACTCGATGCCGCAGCATCAGCTAGGACACAGCCGTTTTTTGACATTTTGGCACCCAAAACTGTGTTTCTTTGCGTTTTCTACTTTTGTTCTTCCCTTTGCTTGCACTGCTGGCACACGCCAGCGTTTGATCCCAAACGTACGTAAATCACACACGTTATGTCCAACTTGGTGTGAGTGACACAATTGGGAGTAACTGTTTTGCCAATGTGCTTCTGCTAGTAAAATTGATTTACTAGCTTGGTCAATCAGTTCACAGCGATAGATCAGCTGTTTTTGGGACGATAACAACATCGGTGGGAGCCAGTAATACTGGTAACTATGGGAGGCTAGATGATGAATGAGTTTGTCACTGGCAAGGTCCACAAAGTGATATAAAAGTCTCAGCCACCCAGCGTTTAGGACTTGCGAGAGTAGCCATAGCAGCCTTTCATCTGGTCGAAGCAGGTCTACAACCACCATGTATTGGTGTACTCATACCATCTGGGACTACTCACTGAATAGGCTACCATCCATGGGTCCTCCGTTTGACATTCGTTATATCATCACTCACTATCAAATTATCACTACATATGTGAGTTCTAGCTGTCACTTGATCAACTCAATCTCGACCCTCATCAATTTGGCTGTCGTCATGTTACTAGCATTTGCCACTGT
>NW_014578965.1:40206-48562 GCF_000485595.1 Priapulus caudatus
TAGTAGGATTTACAGCCTCAGCTTACTTTCACGGGAGCACTCCTTTCGGTGCTTGATCACACTGTATATCAAAATATGTAGTAGTAGTAGTAGTAGTAGTATACCGTGTAGTAGTCATATATGCCTAGCTAGCTAGTTTATCACTATAAGTAGAACATGTGATGGCAACAGTGACCCATCATATCTCATCATTATAGTAGCCATTGATATATCAGAACATTCGTTAAAGAGCACATTTTCCCCAGGTGCTCTTGTGGACATTGTGCGTTGATGGCAACAATGAAAGAGAACGTTTGCTGCCGTCAATCGTCCAACTTTCGGAAAAAGATTGAAACTATGGGCCATAAATGCATCACTGAGCACCCAGGTTTCCAATCAAACTGTCTGGATATATATGTTTTGGAAGCAACATATTATGAGTTTCGCGCCTACTATCCTCACCGTGCAGTCGGATTCAACCGTGTCACTTTGATTTCCATTATCTGGAACATTATTTGAGACAATATGCCTCAAATGTCGAAAATATCTCTGTGGCCTAGTTCCATAAAACTTACCAACATTCATAACTGCAGGTAAACAAAAAAAATCCGAAGAAAACAGCAAATAAACCAGGGAAATTTCGCGAAAACTGTTGAGAGAACAAAGCTGCAGGATATGACGTCAAAACTGCACTGAATTGAGCGTTTTATTCAAGAGAAAATACCGGAAGTAAAAACCGCGGGATATCCCGCGGTTGGCAGTCAAAGGGTTAAGGTAGTCCCATCTCCTCTTCCAAATGTTGGTGGTTTCTTCTCCCGTACCTGCTGAGTGTGAGGCCGTATGCTCGGTCTGCCTGTGCTTCCGGTCTCGAGTGGGTGGGCTACCCTCCGGCTCGAGGTTCTACTCTCCACTGACGCTGGGGAGTCGAATCGGCGTGACGCCCTCCTGCTCGACGTTTTTGTTTCTCCTGTTCCTTCGCGCTCCTCCATTCCTCTGTGGTAGAAGCCAGATTTTGGCTCCGTCCATGTCGTATTCGCTCTACTCCGGGTATGTTGCCTCCCGCTCTCCTCGGGTGGTGTGCGGAGCGTCTGGTATGGGGTGGAGGCCGCCGTAGCCATTCTCGACCATTCCTTAGCGTCTGAATCCTCCGAACTCGAACTCGCCTCCAAAACACTCTGCCTCTTCTTAATCATTCGCTTCCCGGTGGCCTGTCTCTCCGTGTGTCCGCTGTGGGCTTCATCGATCACCTGGGCTTCTTCTCCAATGTGTACGGTCCTCTGGATCTCATCCTCCTCTTCCTGCTCCGAGGACCATTCTTCTCTCTGTGGTCGGGGCAGTTGCCATGCCCTCCTCTCCTCGAGGTGGGTTCGCGGTGTGGTGGGCATATGGCGAGGCTCAAGGTCGTGAGCCTGCATGGGGGTATCGCCCGAGGCATGCCGATGCTCAAGAATCGGTCTGCTCGGTATCCTCCTAAGTATAGGGGATCTGCTCTTGGCCTCGCGGCCTAGCTCTAACCCTGCCCGAGTAGTCTCGGGGACACTCGTAGGCCCACAGCATACATGACCTTGGGACGGGGTAAAAAAATCGCGTAGTCTATTCCTTAAGCTATCCATCTTACGTTACTAGTTTATTGCCTCTACGTCTCGTTCTCCTGCCACAGCCGCAATTTCAACACAGAAAAGCAAAGAATCCCGGACGAGCCCCCAATAATTTTGTAGTGGCCCTAGGGGTAGCCACTCCGCGAATTATGTGCGTGTGAATGCACTATTGTTTTTGCGGGATCATTTCTTGCTCCCGGTGGCAAAGCGGGACTGTGTTGCGTGGCAGCAGGAGACAAAGAAAATCTACAGCTCCAGCACAGATGAAAGCCAGAATCTTGAAGCATGTCAAGAAAACTGCGAAGAAGATTACTCTTGTTGCGGGCCACTGATCAACCTCACATGCAGGTTTGTACAGAATTCCAGTATTGCACAAAATTGAAATTGTTTTACGATTATATTACTATCGCAGGCTAGCTTCCTTTAAATTATATTATTTCATAGTATTTTATTCAGTACAGATCAAAACAAAACATAGAACTTACCCACATACATCTTTTCCAGTCTTTCAAGAAAAGACGATGCTCGGGATGGGCAGCAACAATCTACCTGGCAATTGCTGCAGCAGCTGCATAATGCACACTGACACATTTGCAAGCAGTTCTGTTCACAGTTTGACTTTAGCTTTAATGTATTTATACATATTACGTGAGAAATGACCCGCTAAAATTACTTCGCATTTCTTACTAAGTTTTGCTATACAAAATTGAAACGCAATCATCTCATATAGCAGTTCATCTAAGGACAACTGTAATGAACGTTAAGGAATCATATGGGAAACTTACTCATGAATTCTTCTATTGCCATGTCCGCATCTGTGACAACTTCTTTCACCTTCAAACCTTTGGCTATGACTTCCCCAGGTCGTCGTTAAATCCCTTAAACCCTTCTCCATATTCGTAGACTTTCTGTCTGTCACTTGTTTGTGTAGTGTTTTAATAGTTAGTATTTTTTAGACTCACTCTCCATGATAGTGTAGCTGCAGTACTGGGCAGAATACCCTGGAGAGTCCATTCGTCCATAGCCTGCATATATACGTTTTGTTACTTATTATTAATAAGCTAAACTCAGCGTATGACGTCATTCCCCTTGAAATCTCCACAACTCTTCACTCCCCAATGAAATCTCTACAACTCCTCCCAACTTCTCTTAGTATCCGCCCTCGGATACGATTTACCTTCCCGCCATATCATATGTCATCTTCTATGATCTTCATCTCATTTCTTCATTGTTTACCAGTTAAAGCTAGGGTTTGGTAAGTGGACGCACGTAGACACTGTACATAGAAATGTTTTTTTAGCACGTGAAAGTTTTAATAATCATCTAATATCATCGTTATCACCCGTACAATTGTCTTTCACAATATTCCTGAAACTACATACTCTATTTTAACAATTTAATATCCAAAAATATGTATATACAAAAAAATATATATTGTCTTGATTATACACAGTTGACTTGACCCTGACTACTATATAGATACTGGATATCGGTATATGTACTATATATATATATGGGACTCTCCCTCGCTATATATCTATGCCCATAGGCCTATCTTTTCTTTTATCCTCCCGGCTAGCTATTCCAATTCCCATCCGCATCTTCGCGCAACTGCTTTATCTTTTCCCCTTCCTCTAGCTCCTCCACCCTCCGGCTTAATCGTGCTATTTCCTCATTTGCTTCCTCCAAGGTTTGGCTTAACTGTTTTATCATCTTCCTCTCTCCTTCAGCCTCTCCCTCTCTCGCTCTCCCCCTCTCGCATCGTTCCTCCTGGTCCAGCTGCCGCTGGTAGCTTTCCTCCTCAATCGCTCGCATATTTGCCTTTAGCTTCCCCCTTCTCTCTGCTAGCCATTGGTCGCTCCTTGTCCGCCTTTCTTGCAGCGGCTCGTGTCCTTGCTGCCGTGGGGTCTGTTGTATGGGTGTTACAACACCCAGCAGGCACCCCGGGCTGACTATTGGGTGCCCCTCCCAGGCATATGGGAGGCTCAGCACCTCCACATCCTCCGGATGTTTTTCAATGTGGCTGCGCCAAGGCGACCAGTGTGCCCTGGCCTGCCGGCGTTGTTGCTCCTGCGCCCGCTTCCTCTCCCGGTCGCGGTTAGTCCCTGGGCATCGTGGTATGTCGTCCACCTGGGAGGAGTGGATCTCGCCATGCCTCTCTTGTTGATGCCGGCGCATCCGACGGGGATCGTCGGTTTGGTACCGGCATTGGGGGCACTGGGGTGTGGGGTGGCGTGCTCGTGACGACCGGCCCGGCCTTGGTGTGGCTCTGCCTTTGTCGTCAGAGATCATTTTCCGGGGATCTACCTGGATCTCCAGTATGTCCATCTGAAAAGAGAAACGTTCTTACCTGTGTTTTGTTTGGACCATACTTTCCTTATTGGTGCAGATGGACCTGTGCCTGGTGCAGACCATACCGGGGAAGGAGCCGATTTAGGTCCCTTACAGTTCCTCGTCCGATGACGTCTCTCCCGGACTAGAGCTCAGCATGAGGTCCTGGTCTAATGCCGCTCCTGAGGTTCGGCTCCCGGTGGCGCGATATTGCCTTTTGAGCTGCCGGACTATCTCGCCGGCTGTGACTGTTCGAATGGCACACCACCTTTCCTTGTCCTTCCTCAGCTCCTCCACCTCTTTCTGCAATGCGGCTTTCTCTTTTTCCAACTCCCCTTCCTCCCGCCTGACTTTCTCCCACTTTGTCCTCTGCTCCTCCTGCTCCCTCTTCTCGATCGTGAGCAATTCCGCGAGGTGTCGCTCCTCTTCCTCAACCCCGAGCATTAGCTTCCTCCATTCCCGGCGCATTTCTGCGAGGCGCTGAGTGTTCCTGACGACGCGGGCGGCGGTACTGGCCTTCGGTGCGACGGGTATGGGGTTCCGGGCGACGTCGGCGGTGGTGCTGGGTTGTGGGGCGGCGGGAACGGGGATCCGGGCGATGTCGGCGGCAGTGCTGGGTGGTGGGGTGGCCAGCAGAGTGCTCACTATGGCGCCCACTTCCCAGGCGAAAGGCCGGACTGGCATGGTGAGTACATCTTCCAGTTCGGGGTGCGCCTCTGTCCAAAAAGAAAGTCCAACTCTTTCGAGCTTCCTCATACCGTTGGCGCTGGGCTATCCGCTTGGCCTCCTAGCATTCTCTCTTTCTCTTCTCCTCTTCCTCCCTCTCAAATCGCGTTCTCCTCTCGAGTCTGATCCTCTCGTTCCTTTCCCTTCGGTCCCTCTCCTCTTCCTCCCTGCTTCTCCCCGATTGCCTCCTTCCCTGGCTCCCGACTGCCACTGATGGATGGTACTGGTCCCTCACTTGGCGGGGCAGTCCGAAGGTTGCTTGGCTCCTTCGGTTGGCCACGGGGACTCCTGAATGGGGTTTCCCTTCGTGGTGTGGGTCTGGAGTTGTACCATGGTCGTCCAACTCCGTTGTACGGCCAGTTCCTCCGCCCTGGCTGTACCCGGCCTCTGGATGTATCGGGCTTTCGCCCGCTTGTGAGACGGGGTCGTTGCGTTGGCAGGTTTCCCTGCAACGTGTCGTCTGACTTCGCATAGATTTCGAACTGTGGTTCGTCCATCCTGAAATGTTTTCCAAAATTGAGTTAGTGCTGCCCCCCTCGGATAGTGGTATGTCCTCCCCCCTTACAGGTCCATGCGCAGAGGAGGTTTCCTAGTGCGCTCTCTTCTCACCGTGGGCACCTCATTTGGCGGCAGCCCCGGGTACTCCTGATTTCGTCCCTCACCCCTTTCGGTGGGTGGGCGCTCAGCCCAGTGATCCTCGGGGGTATCACTAGCAGAGGGGTTCCCCTATCCTCTGGCCATGGCAGGTCAAATGGTTCAGGGATGTTCTCTTCTTCTCCTTGTACTCCCTCAGTGTTGATGTCCTGCTCCGTTCCTTGAGTCTCTTCCCTCTAGGGCGTTAATGGCGGTTCCTTCGTTCTTCGTAGCCTCCAATCTAGTGGTGATTCCTCTGCTTTATAGGGTTTTAGATAATCCACGTGCACTACCCGCCTGTTTGTGTGCGGCCCCTCCTGAATAACGCATAGCAACTCGCTCATTTTCTTAATGATCAAATAGGGTTCCCGCCAGCCATGACCCAGCTTTCTTCGGATTCCTGGTGGATACCAGTACCAGACGAATTGGCCGGTCTCTAAGGGTATGGGTTTGACGTTTTTGTCGTACCCTCGCTTTTGTCTTTGTGCAGCTTGCCTTAGAGACAAGTGGGCAAAGTCATATGCCTCAGTCATTCACTCTCGTATCCACTGGACGTATTCGTGTGGGCATCTGGTATTCTGCTGCGGGCCAGGTGGGGGTCCCACCATGATGTCGACCGGCAGGTGGATCTCCCGTCCGAACATCAGGTTGGGTGAGCAACCGGTGGAGGCTTGCATTGTGGCTCGGTAGGCCATCATCACGAACGGTAGAGGCTCATCCCAATCATTTCTGTACTAATTAACAAACTTCGATAGCATCTGCTGCAATGTCCGATGAAACCTTTCCACTAGTCCGTCTGATCGTGGGTGATAGGGTGTGGTCCGGGTTTTGTTAATTTGTAGAAGTTTACAGATGCCCTGGAATAGTCGGGATTCGAAATCGGGTCCTTGGTCTGTATGGATTTGATAGGGGACTCCATATCGACATATGTATTCTGTGACAAGGGTGTCCGCGACCGTATAGGCTTCCTGATTGGGCAAGGCGTAGGCTTCGGTCCATTTGGAAAAGTAGTCACAGACGACCATGATCACCTTTTCCCTGCGGAGGTTGCCTCCAGCGGTCTCATGTCTATGGCAATTCGCTCAAATGGTGCCCCGTACAGAATTTGTTTTAATCGTCCTCTTTTCAGTCCTTTTCCTGGCTTTCGTCTGGCGCAGGTGCTGCAGTATCGGCACCATCTCTTGATGTCCTGGGTATACTGTGGCCAGTAGAATCTTTGTTGCATGCTTGCCCTGCTGCGTTTTTCCCCTTGATGTCCGGCCGTTCGGTGATCGTGTAATTGCCGAAATATCTCCTTTCTTAGATTTTTCGGAACGATTAGCTGCCAGATAGGGCGACTTGGGGTAACCGGCGTCTCCCATCGTCGGTACAGCCGTCCTTCCTGGACTTCTAGCTGGTCCCACTGTCCCCAATATGCCTTAGCTTCTGCTCCCAGGTGAGAGATCTGTCCGAAGTCTGGCTTTGGTGTCCCCTCTTCTTTTAATCCTTTGAAGAAAAAAATCACTGGATCCTCTTCTTGTAATTTTCTTATATTCTCCGGCCTCCAGAGATTCTGGTCCCCCTCGGCTTCAGGGTTGTCCCTGGGGTGGCCTTGGCTCTCTTCTACTTCTGTAATTACCAGTACTTGGCTGCGTCCGTCTACATCCGTCCCTACCAGCTCGTTTTTACTATATGATCAGCTTCCTCTCTTTTCGTTTTTACTGTATGTTCAGCTTCCTTCCTTTGCTCTTGCTCCTGAGGGGCACAGAAGGTGGAGTGCGTAGACCGGGATCTGGTTTCGTTAGTCGACGTTCCCTGGACCAGGTCATTGACCCTATGCCTGGTCCGGACTAGTTTAACCTTGGTTGTTTTCCACCCTTGGTCGCTGGTCCTGTTGGTGGTGAGGTGTTCCTCATGAGGAGGTCTATCTGTGGGGGTCTCGCGGGCAGACTCTCTGTATGTGCCCTCGCTGCCGGCAATAATAGCACTCCATATTCGCCATCCAGTCGGGTCTGCTCTGCGCCCCCGCTGGTGCTTGAAAAGGTGGGTAGCGGACTGTCTCCCGCACGTCTGGCCGGTAGCCATTTAGTGGTGGCCGATTTCGGGCTCCAGTCTCCCGTTTCATCCTTGCGACTTCCTGTGTCAACTCTCGCACTTCTTTCCGCAGCTGGGTCAGGGGGTCTGGAATGCTGTCTCCTTGTGGTCTTACTGCACTGATGTGACTAATCCTCCCGGGTGGGGGTTTTCGGCTAGTCACCGTCTCCTTGGTGACGGCTTCATATTGAGCTACCCTCTTACCCGGTATAGCTTCGTCCAAGATTCCCCGTCCTGTAGGAGTGCATAGCCTGGCGTCTCGACATCTCCCAGGCCTCCAAACTTGTCCAATTAGAATTTCTCGAATTTGGTGCCCACGCATTCCGGTAGGACTTCTGCGACCAGTTGGCCGCATGCAGCTCCAATACTCCTCAGGGGTTTCTCCGGTCCGTTCGTGTCTGGTCGTAGCTCCTACGAGCACAGAGCCTCCGCTGGATCAAAATCGGGCGTAAGTGCTGGCCACCCAGCCGTCGTAGTCCCCCGCGGTCCGACGGGAGTCCAATCATTGCCGCCAGGCTTCACCGTCAAGGCATTAGGCTAAGGACGCCCAAGTGTAATCGCCATTGGTTAAATGCCGCGTCATTTCAAAATTTGATGAAATTTTTTTTAAAGTAGTCCAATCTCCTCTTCTAAATTGTGGTCATCTCTCGTACGTTTGCTGAGTTTGGGCCGTATGCTCGGTCTGCGGACCTGTGCTTTCCGTCTCCTGAGTGTGGGCTACCCTGCCGCTCGAGGTCTGCTCTCCACTGACCGAGCTGGTAGGGTCGAATCGGCGTGACGCACCTCCTGCTCGATGCGTTTTGTGTCTCCTGTTTCTCGCGCCTCATGCTCCATTCCTCTGGTAGACACCAGATTTTGGCTCCTCTAGTGTAACTCGCGCTCGCACTTGCCGGGTAATTTGCTCCGTTCTCGTCGTCCGTGTGCGGAGCGTCGTATGAGGTGGAGGGAGGGCCGGCCGCCGTTAAGCCATTCCGACCATTCCTTAGCGCTGAATCCTCCGAACTCGAACTCACTCC
>NW_014578966.1:0-14904 GCF_000485595.1 Priapulus caudatus
GGCCGTCCCATAGAATTGGCGCTGACGAGGCTCTACTTCAAGGATTTTCAGAGAATTTTCCCACCACAAGGATCGGCGATTCGGCTTAGACCTGCCGCTCGCCGGTCGGAGAGTTCCACACGCCCTGCACTAACTAGACACTTGTCAGTGTAGGCCTCGAAAATATACTTGCCCGAGTTAAGGTTCCTTACCGGTCTAGCTGAATCGTGACGTGGGATTCTAAGTTTAGTCGTAGCCATCTTACAATCCCTCACGGTTCATTGGCTGAAATCCCGCTTGATTGATGTTTGCTTTAGACTGCAGAATTTTCCACTAGACATCTGCAGCCATACGGCGCGAAGCAGGGCCAACGTTACTGGCTATACGTTACGGCTCGCTTAGTTTGAAAAGGCGAGGCGACTTTGAGTGTTTAACCTGACGGTCAGCTGAAAACGCCTTAATAACTAACCGCTCCCACGAACGTCTGAACAGAAAGTAGAACAAGAAATGTGATTGCGTACTACGAGCTCGGTGAGGGGATGGGCCTAATGAGGCTTGCTGAATAGAGCGGCATGGATTAATTGGAACGGATTCTATGTCTGAGCGTGATCGTGACTGTATTCAGTTGTTAGCGTTTTGCAACTTTTATTACGTGCCCTGCATTCGATGCCACTCGACCATTCAAATCGTCTCTTCTATTTTCCACAGTTACTTTGAAATTGTTCACCATACATCCATACCATCACTATAATGTTTCAAACTCTTCAAATTAGAATCATGTACATTCGTAAAGAATAACTGATTATAATAGTCTATTATACTATTCTAACGTGGCAGGTTATCATAATTATATTACTGCCGAGGTCATGGAGAAAATCGCATCTGCGCGCACGACGCTCGGGTACCCGGAGTGATCCGAAATGGCTCCGAATGCAATGGTGGTATTGTGGATGCGATTCTAGCTTCATCGTCTATAGGTTCGAGCAGCGTGCATATACAGATAGGCCTATGTACTATTGATAGTCATTTTCACTGCCGGACGTTATTATAGACTCAGTAACGGGTATCGCAGGCAGCCCCTGTTAACAAAGCTTCAGATAGTTAATTACTATAAAAAATAGTTAGAATGGTGTATAACTATGATGTTGTCATTATTAGTATCGCCTAGAAATTTCAACATGTTGATAGTGCTATATTTCTCGGCGCTATAACAAATAGCCTTTGATAGATTTGACATAAGGAAAATAGGCTACCCCAGATATGGGAGCGTCAGAGGAGTTGCGCTCCTCAGCGTACACCGCGCCGGCGAGTGGACGCGCGAGCCCGAACCACGCTTTTGCGCCAGTTTGCGTTATCACGCGCGGACAGCGCTGAGCCCGAGGCGGCGGTACGAAGTCATTGCCAACGAGGGAGCAGCATCAGCCTCGGCCTGATATTCGATACACCGCGCTGATCTACACTAACGTACCGGCCACAGGTTGGAGGGAAAGCACTAAGACGCTACGGACAGGAGAGCCGGTGAAACGAGAGCCAGCTCATACACAACCCCGCCATTCATGCAGGAGCGGTCTAAGGAGAGCCTCGAAAGTAAACTGGGGGGTAGCCCAGTCAATCAACAAAGCAGACGCCACTCCGAAATTTCACGGCGGACATTCGTCGCGACAGGCTCAGACCGAGATACGACAATGAAACTTCCGCATGTAGCGACAAGGCAAGCCGCTTCAGCGGACATGTCACGCAAGACGAAGGAAAGAAAGAGTCGGATGACAATTCTTCGGATTTCGATTCGGATTCGAAGTTCGGATTATCGGAAGAAAGAAGAGACGGGCTAGAGTTAAGAAGAATAGCTGCAATTGAAGCGGGCCGCATCAGTACCTACAGTAGTCTGCTTACGACTACTCCTAGGCCCGGGCATAATTGCAGGCGTAACCATGTCGTCCCACAGGCCCTCAGGTATGAAATAATATATATTGCCGTGAAATTGCCACTATTTTCCCCTCTTTTTCGTTGTGGTGTTTATTTAGCTCTTATACATTATACATATATATACATCAGCTACCTATGCTTTATAACGAGCCACGAATAATGTCCTTATAGTAACGATTACCACTATTAGCTCAAGTCTACGCAAATATGAAAGAAAAAAACGAAAAAAAAATTCATGTTTAAATTTGAACCGTTGTTACCCTATCTCTACTACTGCTACTAATGGCTCTACGGACAAGTAGCTAGGGGCCACAGAGTTTGCTGTAGTAGTTGAGTACAAGCTACCAGTAGACAGTTATAAGTGGAGTGTCTCCTCTGTGTGCTTAGTGTGAATTTTGTAGAGATTCTATTGCTTTAGTTGACTGAATATAAGCCACAGTAGAAGCGTTGCTTGATGCAGTTCAGTTTAGAATGAAGCAGTCGGTATGATATTTATTATCATGTATTATTATTATCTGTTGTGACACGAAGTATTGTCATTATTTCTCGATCACTGATGATTATTATGACTGGTTATTGTGTATTATGCTATTATTCCTATTATTTAAGTTTGCATTTGTTCGTTGCGGGGGACATACAGCCTGATGAGCGTGAGCTTCTCTTAGGTACTCTTTCACTGCTTAATGACCTCTCGAGCGGCATGGTATTAACTGCTTGTAACAGTATAGCCGTTTAAGGTGTCAGCGGCTTCTGTGCAATGTAGGCCGGTATCAGTAATTAACCAGGACAACCTTAGCACACAAGGCGCCTGGCGGCCGTTCACAGTTAGAAGACTGGATACGCTAGTACATTTTGCCAAACAAACAGAGCGACTCAGTGTCCACCACAGGAGGTACAGCGGGCGACACGAGCAGCACAGTTTCTCGGCAATATGTTGCAATGAGAGTTAACAATTCTAATTAGCTTCGCAAGAAGCACCTCCAATGCCACCTGGAGCCGGCTTAATTCGATTGGCCCTGAATGTTGTTGCACTCCTTCGCTGGCAGCTATGGATCGTGCGCGCGGCCTCTATGCATCGCGCGCACGCGCATCCACTAGCGCTGCCAGCAGTGCCATACCCAGCTAACAACAGTTATTTCCGTTGAATGCTTATGGAATGGATTTCTTTTAGACGTTAGCCCAGATACATTATTCATGTAACGTTCTTAATAAACGGTTTTAGGAAAGTTTTCTCTGACATTCTGGAGGAACGTTTTACAAACCATCACATAACCATGAATCAACTTCCGAAAAGTGACATATTAAACTGCAACGCAACACTACGTATGGAGCTGCCAGTGCCTTATCTTAAGTGTCTTCCAGTACCGGTCCATACGCATCACACACACACACACAAGCACACACACACACACACAAACAACACACAACAGTATAAACTATCCTATCACTAAACCCTTAACACAAATTATAAACGAGGCTGAGTCGTATATGATGAGCATCCTAACACAGATAAGAATTAATCTATAGGCTCTATAATAAATCTTGGGTGTTTAATAACAAAGCTGAACCATTAAGCTCGGTTCTGAACTGACCAATCAATCCAAACAACTAGAGTGTAGGCTAAGCTATTTATTAATTAATTAATAATTAATATAATAATTAACTTGGCTGGAGAAGTTACACTTAATAGCTAGTGAACGACATTATTTGTTGGAAAAGCGATGCATGCGCAAATGGACTACCTACCCGTAGCGCTCGGCTACCGTCCGCCGTCAAGCCACTGCCGAACAAGAATACATCTGATACTGTTGCTATAGTTTGCCAACATCAGCAAAAACGGCCAATTTCGTCCCCATCGAGACCGGTTAACGTTTCCCGCAACATCTCGCAACGCAACAATAACTCTCTGCACCAAGTAAAAACCCAATAAATGCATAAGCGATAATGGAACGTTCTTAGAATATTTGTGCTAATGGATAACCAAACTTAGAACCTCCAGTGAGATGTTCACGAGATCATGTTCCGTGTTTGCTGCAGTCGCGCCACGACGTGTACCGCGTCCCGCGTGCGCCGTTGCGCCGGAACTTGCGCGCATAGATCTGCGTTATAGCCACTTGGCGATTAACACCTCCTTTCGGCAACGCTTCTCTGAGTATCCGTGCTCAGTCTGGACGCTTGAAAAAATACACGCTCCTGAATCTGCATTCGGCGCGCGCTTATATACCTAGCTGGCCCCGCCCTTACGCTGCCGTTGTTTCACGCCCGCCGTTTGCCAAAACATACGCAGGCATTTCTTTCGGCTGCGTGCAATCGCTTCTCACCTGCTGATGCAACCGTGTTGGTACGATGAATTGCATCATCTTAATGCAACTCGTTTCTAAGGTAGAACTATTCCTCTCTTTGACAACTTCGCACTATTCATTCTATTCAAACTCCTCAGTATATTCTTTGCTGGACCGACTAATACATTAACCGCGTTGATTATTATATTCTATTTTATCGCGTTAGTTCGCTTTTCGCCCGAAAACACTGGCTTGTTTTCGCCCCACCCATAGAGTAGTAGGATTAGTATGATCAAAGATGGCATGCGCCTGATTTCTTCTATGTGCCTGTCTATATCTTTATTCGCTCTTAGTTCAATGGTTATCCCAATTGTATGGTGATCCATCTATACTGATGAGTTCAATCTATCCATCCGGATCTAGTCTACTGCTTGTGTGAGCTTACACACCCCGAAATCTCTACATTTATGGCAATATGCTAACTTACATGTTGTTTTCTGATATTCCGGTGTTGAACACGCCAGGTGCCGGTACGGGCCAGACTGGCGTATTATCTTACTTATACTCCTGGGTGAAAAGAGCACCCTTCGTTGTACCAATAGTTATTTGAACAATTACAACATGGCCCACGTTATTATGCCCGCTGATGCTTTTTCGTGGGTTATTGCTGCATATGTGATCGGAAAGCACCGCCCAGGACCAGACCGGCGCTTTTCTTAGCAGACAACCTATGAGCCATTACATACATGCTTGCAATGCCCACTACCAGTCACAGCTTTCACCGCGTCACCAGCCGTTGGTCGGCGCTAGCATAGCGCTTGATCCATATTTCTGTTAATTATCCCGTCTTAGAGTATATATGATCTTTGGTCTTTTTTCTATCTTACTTATTCATAATACTTTCAGACTAACCGGATTGATAAGAAGAGGGAATCTGCCGATATTATAATATTATCTCATCGCCCTTTCGCGTCAATAGCTTGTTTTTATATCTCAAAATGTCCTTGCTGGTTGCCGCACGTGCTCTCCTTCAGAGTTTGGAGTGCAAGCGGACCCGGACGGGGATATTCGCACCATAGCCGTGCCCATTGTTCTAGAATCAATATCACGGAATGAGTCCTCAAACGTGAAGCGGTCACTGTATTGGAATTTCCAACCAGCATTACATTTTGTTTTCTAAATTTAGTGCTCGTTAGAGGCTGCATGGGATATTGCCGTCGGCAGCATTAAATGCGTTTCTGCCCAAGACACCACCCTAACCCCACCACTAGAGCTTTTGGTAGTCTTGCTGTTCCTTTGCTGGCCATGCTTGACCCCCGCCAGCTCCTTCCAGTCGGTATGCATAGACGCAATATCCACGTAGAGAGTTAGGACAACATATCAATATTCATTCAATGTTTGCTGGTTTACTTTTACAGAGGAGAATTGTTTTGTGTAGATTTGCTTATCTAGATGTGTAAAACAAAGACTTGACTATGGTTGGCCATCATACCCATAAATAATTATTTTTACCGTGGTAAAATTATATCCCGTTTAGCTAACCATAAGCCTTGTTACACATAATTAAACGCGGAAACATATAAGCCTTTTACCAAATCAAAGGCCTTGTTACACATAATTTTATAAAACCGCGAATGAATTCTTTTTACGGGAGTTAAATTATTTCTTTTTACCCAACCATGAGCCGTGTTACATATCATGTACCCGCGGATTATAGCCAATCTCGGTTATTTTTAACTTCTCTGTCATGCCTTGAAAATCTCATTTGATGTTAAACAACGCGCTGTATTTATAATCAGCTGTTGATACGATATAGTCATATGTAAGACGGCTTTTCGTTGGGGAAAAGTAATAATTTAACCGCGGTAACAATAATTTATTCGCTGTTAAATTATGTGTAACAAGGCATCACATAAAAACTCATGCACCTATATACACATTCGTTCAGCCATATCTATGCGTGTTATATTTATGTCTATATTGTAACGCAGTGACGTCATGTCACATGCGAACAAATACGTGTACATGCGAATATGGGTGTATATACCCGTGACATAGTTGACCAATGATAATAAACCAGCCAAGCTGGGGGTATAAAGAAGAGAATGAAAGTGAAGAGAGACACAGCAAGAGAGAGAGAGAGATAGAGAGAGAGAGAGTGATCGAGTCTGGGAGAGAGAGTCGGACCCTGTGTGTATTTACACACCTGTTAGGCTCCCGTATAACGAGTAAAGTTACCTTCACATATACACCCTCATATACTACTCTCATAAATGATATACATCCCTCAGTATCTATATTATAAGAGAGGAGAGGCCGACTTTCTGACCCGTCCTCTTCGCCGGGGTGAGCATCAAGCCCACACCACCGATCTCAGTGTATATCCCGTGTGTCGGACACCAACACAGGCTTATTCATATTTGTTAAATCCACCCATATTTGTAGATATAATAACGATAAATTGGCCTTAATAAGGGCGATAATTTTAGCAATGGGGTGATGTCAGAAAAGTAGAATAGCCGAATTCCCGCTAATGTAGCCATCTAGCGTACAAAAACCAAAACTTTGTTAATACCAGATTAAACTATGCCAAATTTATATTTATTTTTATTTTTTTGAACCAGCAAGATGGGGGGGGGGCTCTTAAGCTGTGGCGGAGCTTTGCCTACCTCCGAATGCTCTTGTTGCTCATATGAGTCACTCGTAGTTCAACGTAATATTTCTATGCGGTTTTACTACGAGGACAAAAGAAGGTTTGCTTATGTCGCTCTGGACAGTATATCTAATAGTTTGAGGGGCTGAAAGAAATCAAGAAAAGCATTAGAGATATTATAGCCATGCAGTTGAGGGCCGAGCACGAGAGATAACAAACAGCAGAGGAAGAGAGACAGCGCGAACGAGAGAGAAAGATATAGGCAATGAGATAAAGGTAAAAAGCGAGAGAGAGCGCGGACAGAGGGAAAGAGAGAGAGAGCGCGGAAAGAGAGAAAGAGAGAGAGAGAGATTGCGGGAATGAGAGCGCGCGCGAGAGAGAGAGAGAGAGAGAGAGAGAGAGAGAGAGAGAGCGGAGAGAGAGAGAGAGAGAGAGAGAGAGAGAGAGAGAGAAAGAGAGAGGTTCATAGTTGACATATGGCGCTCAATAATATGATATATAATATATACTATGATCTGTATATATATTATGTTATTGCGCCGAATGTCTCCCTCTCTCTCACTCTCTCTCGGTATATATATATACAGTAAAACACGCATAAGACGCCATCGTCTGAGTAACACATCAATTCGCTGAAGTCGTCATGGAAGTTAACACACACACCACNCTATCATAAATAGGTGGCAAAGTTATGGTCAATTACATGAATGCGAGGCCCATCTGAACGCATCTTTAATTTCAGCTATCGCTTCCCATGATAGAATGTCTACTCAAGTTTTTTTTTACTCGGCCAGGGGTGTCGGGCCCTACATGAATCAGAGCCTCAAACTGCGACATATAAATGGCACACAGGACTTCCAGCTGATAGTTATATATTATCTACTACTGAATATATGCGAGAGAGAGAAAGGGAGGAAGACATTCGGCGCCAATTAATATTGATATAGTATACAGATCATAATATATATATATCATATTATGTGAGGCCATTATGTCCTCTCTCTATATAAGGCTCTCCTCTCTCTCTCTCTCTTGCTCTCTCTCTTCTCTCTCTCTCTCTCTCTCTCTCTCGTTCTCTTTCTCTCTCTCTCTTCTCGTCTCGGCTCTCTCATCTTCGTCATGCTCTCTCTCTTCTGCCTCTCTCTCTCTCTTTCTCTCTCTCTCTGCTCTCTCGTCTGCTCTCTCTGTACTCTCTCTCTCTCGCTCTCCTCTCTCTCTCTCTCTCTCTCTGCTCTCTCTCTCGGGCTCCTCTCTCTTCTCTCTCTCTGTCACTCTCTCTCTCATCTCTCTCCGCTCTGCTCTCTGCTCATTCTGTCTTCTCTCTCTGTCTCTCTCTCTCTCTCTCTCTCTCTCTCTCTCTCTCTCGCTCGGTCTCTGTCGCTCTCTCTCGCGCGCTCTCTCTCTCTCTCTTTCCCTCTCTCCGCGCTCTATCTCTCTCTCGCCTTTTACCTTGATCTCATTGCCTATATATTTCTCTCTCGTTCGCGCTGTCTCTCTTGCTCTGCTGGTTGTTTTCCCTAGTGCTCGGCCTTCAACTGCATGGCTATAATATCTCTAATGTTTTTCTTGATTTCTTTCAACCCCTCAAACTATTAGATATACTGTCCAGAGCGACACAAGCAAACCTTCCTCTGTCCTCGTAGTAAAACCGCATAGAAATATTACGTTGAACTACGAGTGACTCATATGAGCAACGAGAGCAATCGGAGATAGCAAACCTCCGCCACAGCTTAACAGCCCCCCCATCTTACTGATACAAAAAAATCCTAGATCCAGATCTGAAAAAAACATAATCTCCTTGGCGGAGGTAACTAATAAGTATAAAAAATATATAGTTAAATAAATTAGCAAGTAGGGAGATCACGATTCCTACTTTCAACGCTATCCTGCTTTTTATTGTTTCTTCGTACCATGTCATATTTAAAAGTTGTAACAAAGAGTTTTTTGCCCTTGACACCTATCCTACGGGGCTACGTGTATGACACATGTGTATGAGATGTCTGGCGTGTACACACATTGTAGCCAGATAAAATGTCAAAAGATGATGTGCACTCGTGCCTTAAACAAATTCAAATACTATAACATTTTTGGTGGGTGAAATATAGGGAGATAGAGGTGGGCGATAAGGCCTCTCTCATAGATATATTGACCTTCTTATGCACCTTTGCACTTTAATAAAATGTAATAGTTGTTAGACTAAGATACACTGAGAGGAAAATGTATATTACGAAAATGTTTGTTTCAATGCAACGGTTGAGTTATGAATATGTTATTATTGTCTCCATTGTGCGTTACTCAGTAATAATGATTTTAATTACCGATCCATTAAAATAACAATATCCAAATATGTCTGCGACCCATCCAAACACAATATCCAAATATGTGCGTTAATTATTAATAATACATTTAATTTCTTATCTGTTAGAAGAATATTATTCAAATATGATTATTGGCAATGTAACGTAATTCGTGGCAAGTAGCGCGTTCCCGAGAACGATTAAACGAGCCAAGGACAAACAGGAAAGCCTTTGAAGTTATTTGATGTCTAACGCATGTCCAACCCTCTAGGGCTTCTAACCGCGTGTGTTAAGTGCAGCAATTGTGCCGGATTTGTTTGTGTTCATTAGGTGTCAAAGATGTTCGAACTATTATAGACACAGTCTATACTATGACGTCGTTGGGACTATTCGTCACTATTCGTGACTATTCGTGACTATTCGTGACTATTTGTCGTTGTGACTATTGCCGGCGCTGTGATGATACAATAATACACAATTAAATCTACGTCGATGGGCCAAGTATACTCACTCTGCTCGATATGGCCACATCCGTCATCGCCGTCAGCAGCCGACGTCCGTCGTTGCTACCAACGGATCTTGGATGCGTGTGAGTATGCTTTTGTATAAGAAAATAAAGATATAGTATATATTTATTATAATTATGATTCATATGATATAATAACATATAATTACTAAATATATTAAGATTATAACCGTAGTCTATGTACATTACTATAAACTGGGCTGATATATAGATGTCGTATTTCTACGCCTCTCTATTAGGACAGGATGATATTAGAAAGTTGTATATTACAATGCATGAAATCTACGTGATGAGTGTGGGAGGCCGTCGATGGGCAATCTTATAGAAATACTAGCCTGGTACCCGGCGTTGCTCGGGAAAAAAACCGCCTAGGAACAACTTTTTAGAGCAAATTCAGCCACATATACTTACTTAATTCTAAAATATTTTTACCCCCCCCTTCACCCATATACGATCCCCATCAGAAAGGAAAGAGAAGCGTACTGGATTCACAATCTAAACACTATCCGACCACACGGACTCAATCTGCGTGTAGAAATTCCGGGATGGATAGAAGACAGTAATCACCCTCCCACCAGCATGGTATACACGCAAGGCTAATTCTCAGCCGACACTTTAGGGTAGCGGGTGGCTCGGTTTACCTTTTTATAACTTTTTTTTATTTAATTCTAAGGATAGATTCGTAACAGAGAAACAAACAATAAGCAATATTCTGACAAAAACAGTTCGAACGATCACCTCATTTTAACCAAATTTGTTGGTAAATTTGGCAGAGTTCTGCACCAGTGAAGTCACTATAGATGACATTATCAAAAAGATGAATATAGCACCTAATTTTAACAAACTTAATTCTTTATACAATGTTATATATTACACCCGAATGTATACACAGACAAAATTACAATTTTAAGAATACAAATGAACGAAAATAAACCACTAAAAGTCTGTGTTGTGCTGCTTTTGAGACTCAACCGACAACTGAGTGCATTATTTAAAAAAAAAAAAATTTGGCATAGTTTAACCTGGTATTAAAAGCTTAAGGCTTTTGTCCGCTAGATGGCGAGATTCGCGGGAATTCGGCTATTCTACTTTTCTGACATCACCCCACTGCTAAAATTATCGCCCGTATTAAGGCCTATTTATCGTCATTATATCTACAAATATGGGTGGATTTAACTATGGATAAGCCTGTGTTGGTGTCCGACACACGGGCTATACACTGAGATCGGTGGCGTGGGCTTGATGCTCACCCCGGCGAAGATCACGGGTCAGAAAGTCGGTATCTCCTCTCTTATAATAAAGATACTGAGAGATGTATATCATTAATAAGAGTAGTATATGAGGGTGTATATGTAAAGGTAACTTTACTCGTTATACGGGAGCCGAACAGGTGTGTAAATACACACAGGCTCCGACTCTCTCCTCCTGACTTTTTTTTTCTATCTTACTTATTCATAATACTTTCAGACTAACCGGATTAATAAGAAGAGGGAATCTGCCAATATTATAATATTATCTCATCGCCCTTTCGCGTCAATAGCTTGTTTTTATATCTCAAAATGTCCTTGCTGGTTGCCGCACGTGCTCTCCTTCAGAGTTTGGTTGGAGTGCGAGCGAATTGTCTAGAATCAATATCACGGAATGAGTCCTCAAACGAAAAGCGGTCACTGTATTGGAATTTCCAACCAGCTTTACATTTTGTTTTCTAAATTTAGTGCTCGTTAGAGGCTGCATGGGATATTGTCGTCGGCAGCATTAAATGCTCCCCACTACTGGAGCTTTGTTCCCATTTGCTGGTACGTCATGCCTGACCCCCGCCAGCTCCTTTCAGTCGGCATGCCTGGACGCAATATCCACGTAGAGAGTTAGGAAAACATATAAATATTCATTCAATGTTTGCTGGTTTAATTTTACAGAGGAGAATTGTTTATGTAGATTTGCTTATTTAAATGTGTAAAACAAAGACTTGACTATGGTTGGCCATCATACTACTAATAATTCGTTTTACCGTGGTAAAATTATATCCCGCTTAGCTAATCATAAGCCTTGTTACACATAATTAAACGCGGTAAAATATAGGCCTTTTACCCAATCAAAGGCCTTGTTACACATAATTTTATAAAACCGCGGATGAATTCTTTTTACGGGGGTTAAATTATTTCTTTTTATCCAACCATGAGCCGTGTTACATATCATCTACCCGCGGATTATAGCCAATCCTGGTTATTTTTAACTTCTCTGTCATGCCTTAAAAATCTCATTTGATGTTAAACAACGCGCTGTATTTATAATCAGCTGTTGATACGATATAGTCATATGTAAGACGGCTTTTCGCTGGGGGAAAAGTCATAATTTAACCGCGGTAACAATAATTTATTCGCCGTTAAATTATGTGTAACAAGGCATCACATAAAAACTCATGCACCTATATACACATTCGTTCAGCCATATCTATGCATGTTATATTTATGTCTATATTGTAACGCAGTGACGTCATGTCACATGCGAACAAATACGTGTACATGCGAATATGTGTGTATATAGCCGTGACATAGTTGACCAATGATAATAAACCAGCCAAGCTGGGGGTATAAACAAGAGAACGAGAGTGAAGAGAGACACAGCAAGAGAGAGACAGAGAGAGAGATAGAGAGAGAGAGTGATCATATTTCTGTTAATTATCCCGTCTTAGAGTATATATGATCTTTGGTATACTGTGAGTTCAATCTATCCATCCTGATCTAGTCTACTGCTCCTGTGAGTTACACACCCCCGAAATCTCTACATTATGGCAAGAGATAATTACATGTGTTTTTGATATTCCGTTTGAACACGCCAGTGACGGTACGGCCAGACTGCGTATATCTTACTTATGTGCGCAACCATGGAAACCACGTTTCTGCATCGTGTATTGCATGCAGTAAATAATCACTGCTCTGGGGAAAAGCCCCACACCTTCGTTGTCCCAATAGTTATTTGAACAATTACAACATGGCACGTATTATGCCCGCTGATGCTTTTTCCGTGGTTATTGCTGCATATGTGATCGGAAAGCACCGCAGACCGGCGCTTTTCTTAGCAGACAACCTATGAGCCATTACATGCATGCTTGCAATGCCCACTACCAGTCACAGCTTTCACCGCGTCACTAGCCGTTGGTCGGCGCTAGCATAGCGCTTGATTCGATTATTATTGTAGTGGCCCTATGGGTAGCCGACTACGGTACGACAGGCGTTACACAGTTAACGCGTGTCCTAGTTGTTTGGATCCAGTGTTCGCTCCTGCCGTTATATTAGGCAGGACGGTGATGCCCGTAGCAAGTAACAGGTAGTAGCAGTGGAACAGAACACAGTTAAATTCGGTTAACTGTACGGTTATAGTTTTATTGCTTCCTACTAGTTTACAAATAATTCCCCTGCATTCCTATATGCAGCGGATCCTATATCTATCTCGTGTAATATTATAGCATTAACGCGTCGCCGGCTTCATCTTCCTTTCTCACGTTCGTCCTCGCTTCGCGTAGACCTAGGCAGCCCCCACGGGTGTCTCCCTCGTAGTCGCTCCGGGCTCTACCTAACTGAAATCCCGTTCTTCTCCTTCTCCGTTTTATTCCCCTCTCCCATTGTTCTCCGGTTTTCACCTACCTGAAAACCCGGCCTTCCACTCCCTCCGTTATCTCTCTCCTCGAGACCTAAACGGCTTTCTCCCCCTTTCTTTTCGTCCTCTGCTTCTTGTTCTTGTTCTTCTTCTTCCTACCTAGACCTGAAAAATAACGCTCCTGCTCTGCGATTCGGCGCGCCTTATATACCTAGCTGGCCCCGCCCCCTACGTGCCGTTGTTTAGCACGCGTTGCCAAAACATACGCAGATTTCGTTCGCTGGTGCAATCGCTTTCACTTGCTGATGCAACCCGTGGCTGGTACGATGATTGCATCATCTTATGCAACTCGTTTCTAAGTAAATATTTCTCTCTTTGACAACTTAGACTATTCATTCTATTCAAATCTCCTCATATATTATGCTGACCACCAGTTAATAACCGCGTTTATTATTATATTCTATTTATCGCGGCGTTATCGCTTTTCGCGTAAACACTCCTTGTTTTCCCCCACCATAGTAGTAGTAGTGATAGTATGATCCACGATGGCTGCGCCCATGCACGTGCGCGTTTTCTATGTGCTGTCTATATTTTATTCTCTCTTTAGTCAATATATGGTTATCCCACCATTATGAAACTTTGTGATTGCACTGACGGTAAGGTGCTTGCAAGCTCAGGCTATCATTTTCACTAATGTCATGTTATTAAATAAATAAATAAAATAAATGAATAACTGTTTAATTAAATAAATAAATAAATATATAAATAAATATATAGGTGACCTTCTTAATTGTTTGTTTTGTTAATATTCGCCTCCATAACGTTCTCCGTGAGAACAACTGTACATGTTTGTATACGATGAGATGAAACGCACGCTGTGCTCGCCACGTTAAAATTACATTACGAGTCTGTTATCTTGGTATTACAGGCGGCGGGTCTTTCTGTTTCTAACTAATATGAGGAGCGAAAACCTATAGCGCTTTCGATTGGCACCCTATCACAGCCAAGACAGGAGCTAATACTGATAATAGGTCTCAGGGGAGAGATAGTGAATATAGAAATAAGTTGTGGATATAGAAATCAGTTAACCCTAACCCTAACCCTAACTCTAATCCTAACCCTAACTCTATCCCTAATTCTAAAATAAATCAAAATTAATAAAAAATAATAAAAAAGAAAATAAATAAGAGACAAAATTAGCCAATCAGAGCCGTTCCCTAGCGGATCACTATCTCTCCCCTGTGCAAAATTCAGCAGCCGGCTGAAAGGTGCGATAGGATATGTTTACTAGGCACTTCTAATTTTAACATATATTTTACGATATATTAAAGAATGATGCAAAAACCCTAAAAAGTGCCCTAACCCTAACCCTAACCCTAACCCTATCCCTAATTGTAAAATAAAACAAAATTAATAAAAAATAAAATAAATAAGAGACAAGATTAGCCAATCAGAGCCGTCCGCTAGCGGATCACTATCTCTCCCCTGTGCAAAATTCAATAAATATTGTCAACTTTATCTACAATCATCTGCTTATCTATGCACCATAATTATCATCAGAAGACGCTACACCATCCACTGCCTTTGTTCTCCGTTTAGCTACATTGCAGCGGATCCGGATGGAGTGTTAGTGAGCAAGACGGT
>NW_014578966.1:14914-16951 GCF_000485595.1 Priapulus caudatus
TCTCTCCTCCTGACTTGATCACTCTCTCTCTATCTCTCTCTCTCTCTTTCTCTCTCTCTCTCTCCCTCTGTCTGTCTCTCTCTCTCTCTCTTTTGCGGTGTCTCTCTTCACTCTCGTTCTCTTGTTTATACCCCCAGCTTGGCTGGTTTGTTATCATTTGTCAACTATGTCACGGCTATATACACATATATTCGCATGTACACGTATTTGTTCGCATGTGACATGAGGTCACTGCGTTACAATATTGACATAAATATAACACGCATAGATATGGCTGAACGGATGTGTATATAGGGGCATGAGTTCTTATGTGATGCCTTGTTACACATAATGTAACGGCGAATAAATTATTTTTAACGCGGTTAAACTATGACTTTTTTCCCAACGAAAAGCCGTCTTACATATGACTATATCGTATCAACAGCTGATTATAAATACAGCGCGTTGTTTAACATCAAATGAGATTTTCAAGGCATGACAGACAAATTGAAAATAACAGTGATGGGCTATAATCCCCGGGTACATGATATGTAACCACGGCTCATGGTTGGGTAAAAAGTAATAATTAAACCCCCGAAAAAATAATGCATCCGCTGTTTTATAAAATTATGTGCAACAAGGCCTTTGTTTGGGTAAAAGACCTTTATTTTACCGCGTTTAATTATGTGTAACAAGGCTTATGATTGGCTAAACGGGATATAATTTTACCACGGTAAAAAATCATTTATGAGTATGATGGCCTACAATAGTGAAGTCTTTGTTTTACACATCTAAATACGCCAATCTACATAAACAATTCTCCTCTGTAAAAGTAAACCAGCAAAAATGGAATGAATATTTATATGTTGTCTTGACTCTCTACGTGGATACTGCGTCCATGCAGGCATGCCGACTGGAAAAAGCTGGCGGGGGTCAGGCATGACGTACCAGCAAAGTGACAGCACGACTACTGAACAAAGCTGTAATACGGAAATAATAATAAGTTTAATAATAATAATAATAAGTAATAAGAAGGATGAATTAGAATGGTAAGAACAAAGCTCTTTGTTCTTATGGGACGCACGTGGGTCGAGGGGTCAAGGGGGCGTGGCTAACGACCCTAGCCAGCCAATAGGAGAACGCGTGCATTAACACGCTTGACCAGCGGTCACTCAAGAGGCGTCGACTAATGGGAGCGCGTGGGCTAAAACAATGACGACGGCGTCACTATTTAAAGTGCAGTCTATGGAATTACTAGTCGCATACTAGTTTGCAATCGAGTCCCGATACGTCTCCATATCTGTACTTTGGCTGTACCCACCACCTACCTCACCGTTTGATATGTACGTGTATGTTGTGTCGCGTACCTTTCTGTTCACGGGATGCCTAGTACAAAGGGCGTCCACGTTATCGTACTATGTGCAGTAAAGACGTTTGTGCTTTAAACACGTAACTCCATTGTTGAGTAATTTATGTATGATAAGAGCAACGGTCTCTCTAATATTGTACGCAGACCCTAACGATCACGGGTAACAAACGAGTAGAAGGAACACAGTATTACAAAGCTCCAGTAGTAGTGTTAGAGTGGCCTCCTAGGCAGAAACGCATTTAATGCGGCCGACGGCAATATCCCATGCAGCCTCTAACGAGCACTAAATTTAGAAAACAAAATGTAATGCTGGTTGGAAATTCCAATACAGTGACCGCTTCACGGTTGAGGACTCATTCCCTGATATTGATTCTTGTTTACCGGTGTTGCTTTGAGGTCTAGTAATTATCTTCACAGGCGTTATAGTCAGCGAGAATTACCACGTGCGGCTGACCAAATGAGTAGACGTGAAAACGCGTCCACGCAATTAAGCCGACTATAGCATATTATGTTAGAATGTTGTTGATGAAGATTTTAACATTCTGTTATCGCTTGAATGTTAGCACATACACAAACACACACACACACACACACACACACACACACACACACACATACACACACACACACACACACACACACACACACACACACACACTACTATATATATATATATATATATATATATA
>NW_014578966.1:17856-23539 GCF_000485595.1 Priapulus caudatus
CCCAGCAGCTAGCGTCACTTGGTGGCTGAATGGTGAAGATATCACTGCCGACTCCAGTCAAACAGAGGAAGCGGGTTCAAGAAACAAAACATTTACAACAAAAAGTATCCTGAGTCACAGGTTTTCGACGGAAGATATTGACAAAGAACTTCGTTGTCATATCTCTATTCACCAATGTTTACCCGAAGAAGTGTCAACCGAGATTTTGTACATGGCTGACTCCGTGACCATCAGCAGCAACAACAACTCCAGTGATGATGACGTCATTATTATCGAGGCAGAGAAGCTGGTTCTACGCTGTAATGCTGACGGCTATCCAGAACCATCTTACACGTGGTTCCGCGACAACCAGGAGATACAAGCTGCAGGCGACGAGGTGATGATCGAGCGAGTCAAGTTTAAACACAGAGGATTGTACGCGTGTAAAGCAACTAGTGTGTTTGAAGAATACATGTCGAGTAACAAGTTAAATGTGACCGTGTTAGTGCCAGCAACGAATGTCACAATGACGATAGGCGGTAATAATGTAGACGGTAATGTAACGATACTTGCGGGATCTCTTGAGGTTAGCTGCACTACAGGTAAAAGCTTCCCGGGAGGAACAGTAACATGGAAGCTTGGTGATACACATATAGACGGAGCTAATACTTTACATGTGAGTGAAGTTGATGGAACTATAACGACGTACAGCACACTGACGCGTACGTTTACCGCTGATGATCACGACAAAATACTTGCCTGTCATGTTGACGTCCACGAATTATTTCAGTCGGTCGATGTTCGGCTCAATGTACAGTACATGGGGCAGGTCAGAGTAAGCGGTGACAGTCAGGCAGGCGTTATGACTGTCAAGCACGGCAGTGCGCTTTGGCTGCTGTGTAACGCAGACGGAAACCCAGAGCCAAGTTATTCATGGCTTCACAACAAATCACTAGTTCAGGCAGAAGTGAACCGCATTTACGAAAGGGAACAGGTTAGTTTCGTAGATGCTGGTGACTACGCATGCTCATCCGCTAACATTGTAGGAGTTGTGAACTCTGCTAATTTAATGTCTGTAGTCGTCTTTGCTCCCCAACAAAATACATCGAATACGGCCCTTATTGTCGGAGTGGTCATCGCTGCTTTGGTTTTGATCACCTTCATCGTCATTGTCGGCGTCTGCGCAAAGAGGAAGCATGACTCAAAGTCCGCTACTTCTTTGACGGAGAGCGCCACAAATTCCCACGATAACCCTGGCATGGGTGTTTGGACAACGGACATGTCCCACAGTGTACTGGAGCAGTATGAGTCGGGCCAGGGGGAAAGCTACACCCAACCTCACACAACCTACCTACGACCGCAGTACGAGCCCAGTCTCGGGAAGAGCTATACCTTCTCTGATATCTTACCTGAAGACTCTTACAGTCAGCGCGCTTCGACAGTAGATGGCGCTGGTTGGATGAGAGGAAGCGACGACGACGCTGCCTATGTTATTCTTCCTATGAGAACGTTAGGTCATGGTCAGGCCTCTGGCAACGATTATGACTCTACGCATTCACCCAGTTGCTGGATTCCCAACAGCGACACGTATTGTTATGGTGGAGAGACACGGAACATTTTAGATGAGAGTAGCTTTAACACTCATACATTTGGGGAGAGCTACCCCTACCTTGATATCCTACCTGAAGACTCTTGCAGTCAGCCCGCCACGCCAGTAGGTGGCGCTGGTTGGATGAGAGACAGCGACGACGACGCTGCCTATGTTATTCTTCCCATGAGAACGTTAGGTTATGGTCAGGCCTCTGGCAACGATTCTAACTCTACGCATTCACCCAGTCGCTGGATTCCCAAAAGCGACACGTATTGTTATGGTGGACAGTCACGGAACACTTCAGATGAGAGTAGCTTTAACACTCTTACATTTGGGGAGAGCGACACCTACTTTGATATCCTACCTGAAGAGTCTTACAGTCAGAGCGCCACGCCAGTAGGTGACGCTGGTTGGATGAGAGAAAGCGACGACGACGCTGCCGATGTTATTCCTCCCATGAGAACGTTAGGTTATGTTCAGGCATCTGGCAACGATTCTAACTCTACGCATTCACCCGGTCGCTGGATTCCCAAAAGCGACACGTATTGTTATGGTGGAGAGTCACGGAACACTTCAGATGAGAGTAGCTTTAACACTCTTACATTTGGGGAGAGCGACTCCTACTTTGATATCCTACCTGAAGAGTCTTACAGTCAGAGCGCCACGCCAGTAGGTGGCGCTGGTTGGATGAAAGGAAACGACGACGACGCTGCCTATGTTATTCCTCCCATAAGAACGTTAGGTTATGGTCAGGCCTCTGGTAACGATTCTAACCCTTCGCATTCACCCAGTCGCTGGATTCCCAAAAGCGACACGTATTGTTATGGTGGACAGTCACGGAACACTTCAGATAATAGTAGCTTTAACACTCTTACATTTGAGGAGAGCGACACCTAATTTGATATCCTACCTGAAGAGTCTTACATAATTTAGCGTGCCACGCCAGTAGATGGCGCTGGTTGGATGAGAAGAAGCGACGACGACGCTGCCTATGTTATTCTTCCCATGAGAACGTTAGGTTATGGTCAGTCCTTTGGTAACGATTATTCTTTTATTCGCATACATATTTTTCGTGAGCTTTGTGGTATGGGGTTTAGGTGACAGTGATTTTGCATTTGTCCATCAGCCATCTATAGTTGAAAACGTTTGCAAACAAACGAATTATTCTTAGAAGAAAGCGTTTTTATTTAAACAGAAATATTTCGTGTGTTACAGTACATCGAAACTGGACAAAGCATCTTCGTAATAGACATGCGAATAAGTACAAATCAGGAATACACTCAATTCATTTACTGAAATATATCTATATGCTATATAGATTTTCGATTTATTGAAATGCTCATCAATTCGCGCATTCATAAACGACATTACATCGCCGTATTGGGGTTGAGTTGGAGGCATCTATATCTATCACGATTCCATGTATGCACATACATAGATCTCTATACTACGGTCTATTATCGCGCTCAGCGTTCATGAGCCTATACACTAACAGCAAGTCGGTATCTTCGTGCGCCGCGTTAATCGCGGTAGCCATAACCTCATCGATCGTAGCCGGCGTATCCGCCTCCGTATCCTCCTTATCCGCTTCCAGTTAATCCGTCCGCCAGTATGTGAAATACTGACATAGCGCCCTTGCGCCACAACGTCACTATTTCACATACGCAGCGTAGAACTATGTAGAACTGTTAAGTATTGGTCGGTGCAGTACGTCACTATTCTACGTTGCGCTTGCCAAGCTATGTGAACATTTCACATAATGATTTTGTTGGCGTTTGCCGATAGACGCCACTGTCACCATTTTGTATACCTATTATGTGTGATAAATTCAATAACTTTTATTAAAGAGTAGACACAACTAACAAGGATTAGAACGTATTTGTAGAGCTGAAATAAAAATTCTGTTGTAGGACGTTTGTTAGCGGTAAGATCTTTGACATTCGATACGTTAGTGCATTTGTCGCAGATAAGTGCACGAGAAACCACTACCAGGCTACCAGCCAGGTTTGATCGGAGCCAGCAAGGTATTTTTGGAAAATAGGTAGCCTACCTATTAGCTAAAAAAAGCTAATATTAGTAGGTCTGTACGCCGTGCAAGACGGTCTTTGATATTCTAAGATTATGTCTACATGTTCAATACATCGTGTGTAAAATATGCGGTCCACAATTAGGGGGCCTAGTACTAGTAGTAGTATTAGTAAGTTCAAAGTTGGTTAGGGAACTAGTACTAGTAGTAGTAGTACTACTACTAATACTAGTACTACTACTAGCACTAGTACTACTACTAGTACAAGTACTAGTACTAGTAGTTAGTAATAGTAGTGTGGCGGTGGTACCGGTTGCCGCGAGACTAGTACTCGCCGGGGTTGAGTTTGCCCCAGGGGGTTGAGTTTGCCTCAGGGGGGGAGTAAGTGTTGTGTTTGTAATCGGTTTTATGTTTGTAATGTATTTCTGTGTGTTTCATGTGCGTTTTGTAAATGTATTGCAGCAATTACTCACTCACCGCCGGATTCGATCCGATCGATGGGGGCTGCCATTAGTTGCGGTTGTAACCCCCTCTAGCGACGAGAGCGGCGCTAGCGTAGGAAACAGTAGGCTGTTCGGAGTCGTGTGCAAACAGCGTGGGTTAGCGTTTGTTTGGTTGTGTTTTGAGTGAGCGAGCGGGAAGGAGTGGATAGAAAAGTGCAGAGGAATTGGAGAGAGATAGAGATTTAGTGCAGAGGAGGGACGTGTGAGGTGTTACGGTTAGAGCGGGAGAGAGAGACTCGCCGAGAGAGAACCGGGAGTGAGAAAGAGTGAGCTACAGCGAGCTGTTGTCGGCAAACCGTCGGGGCTGAGTAATAATAATAGTAAATAATAATAATAATAACGGTTAACGGCAATAGTAAATAATTGTAATAGTAATATAATAGATATACTTAATAGTGACTTTGATAGACGTCTCACAGACGTATTTATTAATCCCCTCGCAGTAGCAAGCTAGGCGCATCGGGCGTTGAGTGCGTCCCTTGTGTGAGGTGGCCGTACGGGTGTCCCGTCAGCCAGCTGCCCCTCCCCTACACGTCATAGTATTCATTCGTATCTTTGTGAGTAGCCCCGGTCATAAGCGTGCGCCGCGGTTGTTTGTGTTGTGTCACTGTCTTGTCCTGTGACGTCCGTCGTCTGGCATTGTTAACTAACGACAACCGTGAGAGAACGAACGCTGGGTTGGCCACGACCGAGAGCGCAGTAGCCTTGAGGCGCTCTTGGGGGGAGTGGAGGCTGAGGTGGCGACGATACGACGCATAAGGTAGGAACATCTATCTTGTATTCTCGTTGCCACTATCCACCGTGCCTTGCCCACTTGCACTATACGTGAGGTAAACTGTTAGTTACTGCGTATTGTCAGGTGGCGCCCCCTGGTGTCGAGGAAAGACACAAAACGCTACAACTGGTGCCGTAGACCAACCGGTTGTTGGCTTAGGGTGTTTTTGTCGGACGACGTTCCCCGGGGCGGGTGCGCGGTCGTGATGCCGCCGAAGGGTGCCCGGGCGAAGAAACAGGTGGTGGTTTCATCGGACCCTACTGAGTTTGGGGGTTGGTATGCGCGCTACACGTAGTAGGGGATGGTGGATGATGAGTGACTCCACCGTCATCCTTAGTGCCGAGTAGGGGGCGTGAGTTGGTGAGAACTCCCCCTCGTCGCACAAGATTCAGTCTCTCTTGCCGTTGTTGATCTCGACGAAGCAGCGAGGCACGCGCTGCTTGGTCGCCGTCAGTCGCCGGCTACTATTAGCCCTGCAGCCGCGCGCGAGGCGTGATTCTACTTGGGCCGAGGAGGGCCCATACTCTGCCTCGCCGAGGCGAGTGAGTAATCTGCCGGGTGTGGCGGCACCTTGGGGGGACCCATTATTTTCTCACATGGGGGTGATGGGGTATACCGAGGGTGATGCGATGTTTTCTCGCCCTGAGGGTGAGGTAATGGGTTCCATCGTCAGGGTGGGTTACCTACGTCTGCTGGTGGTGGCGGGAGTGACAGGCAATTATGCATCCCCCTTCGTGAGGGATCTGGGGGTTCCCTCGCGTCAGCTACAAAGAGCTAGAGTGAAGGTGAAACCTTTACGGGTAAAGAGG
>NW_014578966.1:24399-26674 GCF_000485595.1 Priapulus caudatus
TCTCTCCTCCTCTCTCTCTCTCTCTCTCTCTCTCTCCTCTCCTCCCTCCTCTCTCTCTCTCTCTCTCTCTCTCTCTCTCTCTGCCTCCCCCTTATCTCTCTCTCTCTCTCTCTCTCTGTGTCTAATAACACTCTCTGTGTCTCTCTGTGTCAGTATAATTTTTACTGCGGTACTGCTGTCCCTACACACTTCCATATTACTATGTTAGTATATTATATTAAACTCGATTATTTCTTTATTTGATTTAATTTTTTCTTCCAGTTTAAGGTGTGACAGCACTTGTTTGGTTCAACCATCTTATTGGGACGTTGTGAGTTGATGCTCACGCGCACACGCAGAACTATATAAATACAAGGGTGCGTAAATGAATTGATACTTTGCAACCTGCGAGTCCTAGTAGAAGGTTCTAGCTTTTGGCTAAGCGTGACAACACGTTTCAGACCTTTGTAAACAATTTCTATTTAAGGCGAGAATATATAGCAGAAACGGTGTGAAATTCTGACACATGTTTCGTCATCAAGCGAAGACAATCTGACTGACTGATTAATAATTTACTCGCCACGCAGACTTCAAACAGCAGATAGATTTTAGTTGGACCCAAACAATTCGCGTTTCCTAGCGTGCCCAACAACCGCTTCAAAACGAGAATATATAGCAAGGAACGAGAAAACGAAGACGGTTTCAATATCAACAACGATGAATGGAACCCGATTTGACAACGACAGCAACCCGATAGGTATTCAGGAGGATGGTGAAGATGGAAGCGCTCTTAGCAACGCGTATTTCTACCAAACGCCAACGTTCGCTAAAGTGCTGATAGTATTGTTGTTTGCGACGACCAGTGCAGTCACACTGGTGGGAAACGGTCTCGTGATTATCATCATAGCAAAGATTCGCCGACTGCAAATACCAACAAACCTCACGATCGTTAATTTGGCCTGTTATGACTTCATGATGGGATTGTTACCAATCGCACTCCTTTCTCCTAATCAAACAAGGCTTCGTTGCGTGTTTGTCGCGGTCTTCGGATCCAGTGTTTTTCAAGGGAGCGTGTTGGGCATCGGACTGTCTACGATCAACAGGTACGTGGCAATCGTACATCCGTTACGCTACAACCAGCTAATGACTGTTAAGCGCACCTGCATTCTCATGGGATTGTGCTTTCTGTACGCACTAGCCACTGGTATTGCAGCAGGCATCGATATGACATATAGCTGGAGCCCGCCCTCAGTGTGCATCGTCGACTTAGAGCTCTCGTCCGGTTTCATGGCCTTTATGATCACTAACTATATTGCATTAGTTATCATCATGACTTACTGCTACATCATCATTACCAAGATTGCTTGGGACCACACGGTAAGAATGGCGGCAGCAACAGCTGCTCAGAGAGAGGAATTGTCAACTTTCGATGCTGTAATGAAGAAGTCAAAGATCATGCTTATAGTCGTCGGCACATCGTTTTTACTTGTTATGCCGAGCACGATACACACACTGCTGGTCCACAGCGTTGAAGCTTCCAAGCTTTCAGCGTCAGGGCTTCAAATACTCCGGAGGATTCGATTGATTGGATTGATAATGAATACATGGCTGAATCCAATAATTTACTTCTACAAGTTCAAAGACTTTCGTCAAGCTGCAAAAGAACTGTGTGGCTGCAAGCCATCCAGCGTTGCACCGTTTCAACCGAGCATGGGGTAAAGCACGAATACAAGGTAGCACAGTATCTCTTCAAAGACAGACGGCCAATAACAGAATTTCAAATTTACAAGATAATCCGCCTCTTAAAACCATATGACTGTTCTTACCCAGTTTTATTTTATGACAAGTCGATGTAATTAACCTGAGAGTAACTGTTATTTTGACAAGTGATGTAGCGGTGTTTGTCAATTCCTCTGATAATCGCATAAAATACGACGACATTTAAACCTCCAAGAACCGCGGTAATTGTTTATTCTTAATTTAATTAGGTGTGTTGTATGGTGTTATTATATGGCGTAATATAATAGCTATAACCGATGCTCGGTTACAGACGAGCACGATTAATGTTACGGTTTGTGACGGATAAATGAGACCATGAGGGAGAGTATGACACGATCGTGGGATGAGGTATCTTACGTTTCCATAGCTGCACTCCCTCACCCTAATGTAACGGAGGAGGTTGGGATTGGCAGAACGTGTAAAGCCGTAGACCTTGTACTATCTGCTATTGACGCGTTATGCCGTGTCTACTAGCGGCGATAACACATCGATGCCTGGCTCACGGGCGAAAGTTATA
>NW_014578966.1:27049-32663 GCF_000485595.1 Priapulus caudatus
AGAGAGAGACAGAGAGAGAGTTAGAGTTAGGAAGTTTTCATAAAGTCTTAAAATTGTCAAAACTGTAGAGTCAAGATGTCGTCATAAAGCTGCATTAGAGTTAAAATTTGTTTTCGATGTAAGAAGTTGTGTTATGCATGAGTTGTCTTACATTTAGAAAAATTCAAAGTTTTTTAGAGTTAAGAAGTTGTCTTAGAATTAAGATGTTGTTTTATAGTTAATAAGTTGTCTCATAGATGAAAAGTATTCTTATAATTAAAAGTGTTACAATTAAAGAAGTTGTATAAGAGTTAATTAGTTGCCTTAGATTTAGAATTACTGTCTAACGTTAACAAGTTGTCTGAATGTTATGACGTTGTCTTAGAGTTCTTTACTTGTCTTAGTTTTAAGATTGTTGTCTTAGAGTAAAGAAGTTGTCTTAAAACTAAAAGTTTCTATTAGAGTTAGGATGTTGTCTTACGTTGAGAGTTGTGTTTAAGTAAAGATGTAGTCGTAAGAATATGAAGCTACCTTGAGGTCAAGAAGCTGTATAACAGTTACAACCGATATATGAGTTAACACGGTGTCTTAGAGTTTATCCGTCGAAAAGTTGTGAGGATGTTGTGGAGTAGTCACAAAGTTCTGAAGTTATCTTATATACTAAGAGTTAAGAAACTGCCTCAGTATTGAGAACTTGACTTAGAGTTAAGACGTAGAGTCAGATTCATGAAGTTGTCCTGGAATCCAGCAGTTGCATTGGGATAAAGAGGTTCTCTTAGAGTTAATAAGTTGTTTTAGAGATCTTAAGTTGTCTAGGAGTTAAGAAACTGTTGTAGAGTTATTATGTTGTCTTAGGGTTATGTTGTTGTCCTAGATTGGCGAACTGATATTGGAGTTCTTCTGTATCTTAAAGTTTAGTTGTCTTACAGCCAAGATCATATATTTGTGTTCAGATGTTGGCTTAAATTAGAGTGCAAAAGGTCTCTTAACGCTAAGAAGTTCTCATAAAATTCTAAAGTTGTCGTAATGTAGATCCAAGATATCGTAATAGAGGCGAGAAGTTACCGTAGTCTTGAAAGTTTGCCATACATTTAAGAAGTTGTGTTGTACATGAGAAGTAATCTCATAGTTAAACGTTTCACAGATTCGAGAAGGTGTCGTAGAGGTAAGAGGTTGCCTTAGTATTGGAGTGCTGTCTTATAGTTAAAAACTTTCCTTATAGTCAAAAAGTTGTCATAGATTAGAAAAGCTGTCTTATAGTTAAACAACTGTCTTAATTACTGTCCAGCATTTGTCTCACAGCTGAAAAGTATTCTTCTTACATTAAAGAAGTTTTATAAGAGTTAACTAGTTGTCGTAGACATGAGGTTGTTGTCTTTAAGCTAAAAAGTTGTCAAAAAAATTTGTAGTTACTATTAGAGTTAAGATGTTGTCTTAGAGTTAACAGTTGTGTTGAAGTTAAAAAGTAGTCGTATAATTCAGAAGCTGTCTTAGGTTTTATAGTTCGGAAATTGTCTCACAGTTGAAAGATATTCTCACAATTAAGAAATCTTGCATTTAATGAAGTTTTATCAGAGTTGATTGGTTGTATTAGACTTAAGATTGTTGAATTTAAGCAAAAAGGTGTCTAAAAACTATTATTTACTATTCGAGTTAAAATGTTGTGTCTGAGTCAACACTTGTGGTAAAGTTAAAAAGAAGACGTAGGACTATAGGGATATCTTACAGTTAAGAAGCTGTCTTAGAATTAAAAACCCATATATTAGTTAGCACGGTGTCTTGGAGTTCAAACACGATATAAAACCGGGTTAAAAAGTTGTCTTAGATTTCTTAAATTGGTCAGGAGTAAAGTAGGCCTACCTGTGGTAGAATTATGATGTTGTCTTTGAGTAACGAACTGATATTAGAGTTCATATTGTGTCTTACAGTTTAGTTGTCTTTAAGTTATGAAGTTATCTTAGAGCTAAGAAGATATCATTGAGTTCAGAATTTGTCTTAAATTAAAGATTAGAATGTGCATTAAAACTAGGATTTTCTGATAATCTTCTAAAGTTGTGGTAATGTAGAGCCAAGATGTCGTCACAGAAAACCTATATGTGAGTTAACACGGTGTCTTAGAGTTTAGCTGTCTAAAATTATGACGAGGTTGTGGAGTTGTCATAATTAAAGCTCCGAAGTTGTCTTAAATTAGTGAGAAGGTGTCTTAGACCTATGAAGTTCTCATGAAATTCTAAAATTGTCCTAATGTAGAATCAAGATGTCATAAAGTCGAGAGGTTGCGTTAGAGTTACAAATATATCTTCGAGTTAAAAAGTTGTCTCATAGTTGAAAAGTATTCTTATAATTATTCTTATGGCGAGGTTCTGGAGTTGTCATTGTCTTCTAGTTAACATGTTGCACGATATGTCCTTTTACGGATTTGTGTTACTATTAATTGGCTTACTCCAAACTCGTGTGTGTAACAGTGTCAACATAAAACGTGTCATATATTTTAATTGTTACAGAGGATAACGCGTTTGTAAATAGTGCGCAAACACTTATTACAATGTTTCGTCACGTAAAGAATAGGAATGTATCTAGTCTAGTCTACATATAGTATAACTATATATACTAGACTATAGCTATACTATAACTATATACTACATATAGTCTAACTAGTATATTATTTCTATGGAAAATTGCAGGTAGTTATATATATTACGGCACGACATCAGGAGGTTTTGTTTTGTGTTTAAAGAAGATTTGTCCTAAAACGCTCTACTCCAAAATCTATTGGATCCACTCACTTCCTTATCATCTAATTCGATCTCATTGCCGCAAATTATAGCGTGCTCTCCTACTTGCCTCTCTACAGCACACTAACCAGACTTATTCCTCTTTGCTTTTTGTGTAAATTAAACTACCACAAACCAGCAGGTGGCGTTACATGCCAGCTTACACGCAACAATGTGGACAGCCCCTTTTAATTACAACTTTTCTCAGATTTGTCCTTGATTGTAAATGTGTTGAAATTCCATGTAAGTGTGCAATATCTCCTTGACAGATTTTTTCGAATTATAACGGTATATCTTAAAATCATGAAGTTGTGTTAGAGTTAAGAAGTTGGATTAGTATTATAAAGGTTTCTTAAAGTTGTATTAGAATTGTGAAGTTGTATTAGAGTTACGAAGTTGTATTGTAGTTAAGAAGTTGTCTTGCAATTATAAAGTTTTTTTTAAAGTTAGCAAGTTGTGTTAGAATTGTGAAGTTGTCTTAGAGTTACGAGGTTGAATTGCAGTTAAGTTGTATGTTGAATTATAAACGTGTTTTAAAGCTAAGAAGTTGCCTTAGAATTACGAGGTTAATTTACTTGTGTTGTAGTTAAGTTGTCATTAAATTATAAACGTGTTTTAAAGTTAAAAAGTTGTGTTAAAATTAAGAAATTGTGTTAAACTGGGTTAAGACTATGAAAAGGCCGAACGAGATTATGGGTTTTTTCACGTTATATTATCGTTTCTATTAGATATGTTTAAAGCATCGGCAAACGTTTCAACATTTGAACGGCAGTGTGCGCGCAGGCGACGAGGATACACTTTCTTCACCTATTAATTCACGCCAGTGTGGCGCTGACAGCAAAAAAGTTTTTTGCTGTTTTTTGAGTCAACCTGATTGCTGTTCTCGGAGTTACCGCATGGTAAAAAACATGATCCACTCCTACCCTTTCATCTAATTCTATCTCATTGCCGTAAATTATAGCGTGCTCTCCTTCTTGCCTCTCTACAACACGCTAGCGCGATTTATTCCTTTTTGATTTGTGCGTAAAACTACCACGAACCACCAGATGGCGTTACATGCCAGGTTACACGCAACAATGTGGACAACACCCTTTCATTACAACTTTTTTTTACGTTTGTCATTGACTGTAAATATGTTCAAGTTCCCTGTTTACAAATGTGCAATAGCCTTGCCGGATTTTTCGAATTATCAGAGTGTCTTAAAATCATGAAATTGAGTTAGAGTTAAGAAGTTGGATTAGTATTATAAAGGTTTCTTAAATTTGTATTAGAATTGTCAAGTTGTCTTAGAGTTACGATGTTGTATTGTAGTTAAGTTGTCGCTGAATTATAAACGTGTTTTAACGTTGTGTTAGAGTAAAGAAATTGTGTTAAACTGAGTTAGACTGGTTTTTTTCGCGTTCTATTATCGTTTCTATCAGATATTTTCAAAGCATCGGCAAACGTTTCAACATTTGACCCGCAGTGTGCGCGCGGGCGACGAAGATACTTACTCTTCACGTATATATTAATTGGCGCTAGTGTGGCGCCGACAGCAAAAACATGTTTTTGCTGTTCTCTTAGTCAACCTGATTGCTGTTCACTGAGTTTCCGCATGGCAAAAACATGATTAATTCGCCGACACAGAGTTGCGAAAATAGAGCCTGTTCTAATCTCCCAACAAGTTTTTATTAACCAGTTGCGCGCAAGACTTTTACGTTTACACTGCCGATTTGCGGTCGAATAATTGAAATATTCATCAAATTTGTCTATTATCTAACAAAAAGTAAATAGTGTAAACACAACTTTAGATTTGTGAAGAGAAGTTACGATATATCATTGACGGATTTGTATTGCTGTTTATTGGCATCATACATACTAGTGTACGTAACAATGTTTAGACCGTGAGGGCTTAGAAAAGGGACCATTTATTTGGATATTAATTTATGTTAATTGGAACACCACTTTGTTTGGTACATTCGTTTCAAAGTTGAAGTGATACAAGATGGTTTCCTTTTTCTTTCCGGTCAATCAATAAATATATTTGTCACATAAAAATACCGCCTCTAAAATAAATATGGCACTACTAAATTATCGATTTTTTTGTTTGCGTCTCTTACATATAGACCTACATGTCGTGAGTGTGTAAAAAAAGTACCACTGAATTGGATATTAATTCATGTTAATTGGAATAACTCATCGTCTGGAATGACATTCTCATTCGTGCACCAAACTAAATCCAATAAGAAATTATTTTCTCAGTGATAGAATGATTTATTAAATACATTTTTACAAAATACATATACAATATTCACTAGACATGTTCAAATTCCAATTAATTCATGACAGCAAAAACGACATATATAGGGGGGCCTACATATATGTATATATATATATTATATATATATACATGTGTGTACATATTATATTATTATATACATATTATATATATGTGTGTGCGTGTGTGTGTGTGTGTGTGTGTGTGTGTGTGTGTGTGTGTGTGTGTGTGTGTGTGTGTGTGTGTGTGTGTGTGTGTGTGTGTGTTTGTGTGCGTGTGCGCGCGTGTGTGTATATATTATATATATATATATATATATATTATTATATGCAATAATATTTTCATATTTATATATGTTATCCTGTTACTGATTCATTTATGCAGCGGTATAACTATATAGCAGCAGGTGTTAGCTAGCTCCTTGTCAAACACAACAAAACACAACAACGACAACAACAACAACAACAACTATAGCACACAAAACAGCCGCAGCAAAATTCTTTCTCGTTGAGAAACGCGCGACAGACCCGCGCATTAAGATGATCGAATAGACGAAGGATCCGTGTATAGATGGCGGCCATCACTTGTAGACGTCGTTCACTTT
>NW_014578966.1:33278-36546 GCF_000485595.1 Priapulus caudatus
TATATATATGTAACGAACTTCGGCTGCTATAGCCTCATAAGCTGCGTTCACACGTATACACGGCCTAGCTGGTACCGTACGTAGTTGGTGCTAAGTTCTGGTAAAATGCGTTCACACGAGATACACGAGATTCGAGGCTTCGCTAGCTAGGTATAATATAGACTGGTACCCGGTCGACAGTTCCACACGCTACCCTAACGTCGTGCAGCGAACGGGTAGCAGTCTAGGTTCACACGACAATCAATACGCGGCCAGCGTGGTGCCGAATATACGCGGCTTAGTTGGAGCAATCGCGGCTAAGCAAGCCGTGGCTAAGCAAGCCGGAGCAATCGCGGCTAAGCAAGCCGTGGCTAAGCAAGCCGCGTATATTTTAGCATGTGAACGCAACTATATCCCCGCATCCCTATCGTCCTGTCGCGTGTCTCAGCATCCCAGGTCGATGCACAGCATCCTTGGTGGCTATGACAGCGATCACGTGATTCCCACCTGTTGTATGAAGGAAACCTGTGGGGTGATGTGTGGCTTGTCATGTGATGTGCGTGACATAAAACATGACTTGATCACGCTTCTATCGTGATGCATGATGGGAAAGTAGGAATCCCTACCCGTGCTGAGCTTGTGGTATAAATACTGGGCTCTGCTCTCAGTAAGACGCTCAGCCCGGTCCAGCCCAGCCCAGGGTGGGGCGATCGGGAGCGACCGAGACGGGTCAAGCCAGCATTGCGGCCACAAGCAGAAGCACCTCATCTTCACGGATCGCGTAAGCATACCAGTATCTAGTTCAGTGGTGGGCAAACTTGTCAGCGCGAGGGCCGCATCAGTGGGCCATGAAAAGTCAAAGGACCGCACCTTTTAAAATCGGGCGGTGCGCTCTAAGATAATACGTGCGTTTCGCCTCAAGGGCGTTATCTCTGGACCATAATTAGCTGAAATGGCGTTGCAGAGCGAACCCAGAGACAATTGGACACTAATCTGTATGACACTGAATAAGTGTGACTCGGTTCAAGCACAAACATGTTGACTTTCACAAAAATGTATTGATTTTTGTTATTTTGCTTTATTATTGATTTTTATTTTTTATTTTTTTTATTTGCTGCAGGCTTCTTCGGGCCGCACAGAACCTCGTAGAGGGCCGCATGCGGCCCGCGGGCCGCAGTTTGCCCACCCCTGATCTAGTTAAACCCTGCACAGGGCAAACAACTCACTACAGGGTGTTATCTAGTACTGTTTGGCTGTTCAGATCATTGTGTATATTTCTGCAACCCAGCGACAATGCTGTGTGGGATTTTGTGCACCACTTTTTAGTTCACCATAGTCTGTTGACTAAGGCCGAATAAAAGCCCAGGGCCTATTCCCGGCGTAAACATTTTTATCAGCTTGTTCTGGTTTTACGTGTTGCTATTTCTTATGTTGACACCTACACTACAATCCAGTGGTCGAACCTGCATCCGTCGTCACAACTAGACGTAAAATCGTTGCATATAAATATAATATATATATTATATCCGTGTGTGTTTTTGTGTGCGCGCGCGCGTGTGTGTATGTGTGCGTGTGTACGTCTGTTAAATTGACTAATTTTACTCGTTCTAACGCCTGTTTGCCTACATTCTAAACAGTACAAGAATACTCCAATACTTTAATATTGTTTTTTATTGTCACGACAATTAAAATACATTTAATATGATTATAATTTATACGATTATAATTTATGCATCTTCGTGTAAACACTATAACGCTATCTCAAGGAGTTGCAGAGAGATTATTTAATGGAGTCATTATAATTTATTGAAAGTGACAGTACGTTGGTAGCGTTACTGATAGTATATTAATAAGGAAGGACTGAACTCTAAGTATGAACACATTTTACTGATATACTTGATTAATTTTACTCGTTTTCACACCAGCTTGGCGAAACCTTAAACAGTACAACAGTATGACGCATAAAATTTAAACATCTGCGAAACTATATCTGCCCGAATGTGTGAGCGTGCCTGTGGGGAACGCAGTAACTGGACTACCACGGTGAAAATACACGCTTTTAAAAGTGTGTAGATTTATAATGCAGCCGCTTTTACACTAAGAACGCACATGTGCTTCATGGCAATTGAAATATACTAGTTTTTAAGGTGCAGCAAATGCGAATATGTGTTTTAACGCTATGATGAATGTCAAATCACACGTGTGAACGAATCTAATAGCTCTTTTAAGTGCGCATATAACGCGCGTTCGTTTCTTAGTACTTGAATTCTTGACATTTTCAACGCGCTACCCTCCACCCGCTAGATAATAGGTTGATCAATCATATCAATTCTGTCAAATCAAATCACGCGTACGCAGTAAAAAGCAGCTAGTGTATAGTTGGCCATCGTACTCAGAAATAATAATTTTTACTGTGGTAATGCGTAGTCAAACGAATGACTAGGTAATAGCATAGTTCTGTTCCTACACACTTCCATAATACTATGTTAGTATATTATATTAAACTCGATTGTTTCTTTATTTGATTTAAGATTTTCTCTCAGTTTTAGTTGTGACAGCACTTGTTTGGTTCAATGATCTTATTGGGGCGTTGTGAGTTGATGCTCACGCGCACACGCAGAACTATATAAATACAAGGGTGCGTAAATAAATTAATAGTTTGCAACCTGCGAGTCCTAGTAGAAGGTTCTAGCTTTTGGCTAAGCGTGACAACGCGTTTCAGATCTTTGTGAACCATTTTGTATTTAAGACGAGATTATATAGCAGAAACGGTGTGAAATTCTGACCCATGTTTTGTCATCAAACGAAGGCAATCTGACTGACTGATCAATAATCTACTCGCCACGCAGACTTCTTCAAACAGCAGATAGATTTTGTTTGGACCCAAACAATCCGCGTTTCCTAGCGTGCCCAACAACCTTTTCAAAACGAAAATATATAGCAAGGAACGAGAAAACGAAGACGAAATCAATATCAACAACGATGAATGGAACCCGATTTGACAACGACAGCAACCCGATAGGTAGTCAGGAGGATGGTGAAGATGGAAACGCTCTTAGCAACGTGTATTTCTACCAAACGCCAACGTTCGCTAAAGTGCTGATAGTATTGTTGTTTGCGACGACCAGTGCAGTCTCACTGGTGGGAAACGGTCTCGTGATTATTGTCATAGGAAAGATTCGCCGACTGCAAATACCAGCAAACCTCATGATCGTTAATTTGGCCTGTTATGACTTCACAATGGGACTCGTACCACTCGCAGCCTTTATTCCTCATCAAACAAGGCTTC
>NW_014578966.1:37754-40521 GCF_000485595.1 Priapulus caudatus
AAGATGTTGTCTTATAGTTAATAAGTTGTCTCATAGTTGAAAAGTATTCTTATAATTAAAAGTGTTACAGTTAAAGAAGTTGTATCAGAGTTAATTGGTTGCCTTAGAGTTAGGATTGCTGTCTAAAGTTAAGAAGTTGTCTTAATGTTATGACGTTGTATTCGAGTTCATTACTTGTCTTAGAGTTATGATTGTTGTCTTTGAGTAAAAAAGTTGTCTCAAAATTTGAAGTTTCTTTCAGAGGTAAGATGTTGTTTTAGTGTTGAGAGTTGTGTTTAAGTAAAAATGTAGTCGTAGGATTATGCAGCTGCCTTACAGTTACGAAGCTGTCGTGGAGTTAAAACCGATATATGAGTTAACACGGGGTATTAGAGTTTAGCTGTCTAAAAGTTGTGAGGAGGCTGTGGAGTTGTCACAAAGTTCTGAAGTTGTCTTAAATAAGAGTTAAGAAGCTGCCCTAGCATTGAGAACTTGACTTAGAGTTCAGACGTAGAACCAGATTCATTAAGTTGTTCTGGAATGCAGCAGTTGTCTTGAATAAAGATGTTCTCTTAGAGTTAAAAAGTTGTCTTATACATCTCATGTTGGCCTGGAGATAAGAATCTGTCGTAGAATTAATAAGTTGTCTTAAGGTTATGATGTTGTCTTAGAGTGACGAACTGATATTAGAGTTCATATTGTGTCCTAACGGTTAGTTGTATAAAAGTTGTCTTGGAGCTAAGAATATATCTTTGTGTTCAGAAGTTGTCTTAGAAGTGATGTTTCTTGAAATTATAAAAATGTCTTGGAGTTATGAACTTGTATTAAAGTTAAAAAAAATTCTTATAGTTAAAGAATTTAGTTGTATCGTATATATTGTATTGTATCGTAAAACGTATGAAAAGATCTTTTGTCTTAAAATAATGAAATTATCGTGTCGTGTCGTTCAGTAATGATTTAAAGTTAAAATGTTTTCCTAAATTTACAAAGTTAACTATGAGCTTATCTATATGAGATATACTGTTAATTGACAAACTGGTGTGATTAACAATTCGTATAGAAAAGATGCCATTGATTTAAATGTTACGGGGGATAACGCGTCTTTAGTTAGTGCTCAAATACTTATTATAGAGTTGCGTCACGTAAAGAATAGAAATATAATAATGTGTAGTCTTGTTTAGATAGTCTAACTAGTATATTATTTCTAAGAAAGAATGTCACGTAGTTATGTAAAATACAGCACGACATCAGGAGGTTTCGTTTGTCTTTAAAGAAGATTTGTCCTGAAACACTCCACTTCAAAAACCGTTGGATCCATTCACTACCCTTTCATCTAATTCTCATTCTCATTTTCATCTCGTTGCCGTAAATTATAATGTGCTCTTCTTCGTGCCTCTCTACAACACGCTAGCCTGACTTATTTCCCTTTGCTTTTTGCGTAAAACTACTACGAACCACCAGATGGCGTTACATGCCAGGTTACACGCAACAATGTGGACAGTACCCTTTAATTACAACTTTTTTTACGCTTGTCCTTGACTGTAAATGTGTTCAAATTCCCTGTTTACAAATGTGCAATAGCCTTGACGGATTTTTCGAATGATCAGAGTGTCTTAAAATCATGAAGTTGTGTTAGAGTTAAGATGTTGGATTATTATTATAACGGTTTTTTAAAGTTGTATTGGAATTGTCAAGTTGTCTTAGAGTTACGAAGTTGTATTGTAGTTAGGAAGTTGTCTTGGAATTATAAAGGTTTCTTAAAGTTAGCAAGTTGTATTAGAATTGTGAAGTTGTCTTAGAGTTACGAGGTTGTATTGAATTGATTGTAATGAACGTGGAATCCACGTACGAATCACGGACGCTCGTGATAATGAAGTAGGCTGTGTTGGGCCCAACACTATGGGGAGATCGCGGACTAACCACGGACAAACAATTCTCTGCTCAACACCCGTAGCAACATGTGACGTCACCTAACCGTTTCGAGGCTATTTTGCTTGGCAAACAATTTAGCGTTGGCGCAGATTACCAGATTTACGGATTTCCTTTAGACATTTCTTAGTAATTAGCAGTGATATTGTACAAACTAATACGCGTTTGGCTATAAGGTAATGTACTTATTAACTACACAAGGTGCCAGTTACTCTAGCATTAGTTAACATTGCATAATCAATGGACCTATTATGCATTTAAGCAAACACGGACTTGAAAAGCGCGCGTGTGGTTTTACCTCTTACGACACAACGGCATCTATGCAGCTAGCGACAGTTCGTTAGATGTTAATATTCATGCGTTTCTAGTCGACACATTGATTTATAACGCGGTAATATGCGGCAGTTCTTAACGTGCGGAGTTTCAGACAAGAAGCCATCAGCAATGTTGCACGCGTCTGGTCGGACCGCCACAGCAACTATAGCAGCCGCAACAGTTATACTAATTACATTGTTACATATGGATCCGTTACATGCGCCCTCGTTGTGCAGTAGTGTTACATTACCATATCAGGAGTCTATCAATATTGATAGACTCCTGACCATATTAAGTAGAATTTGCTAGGAATTTCCGGGATATTTTAAAAGGCAAAATCTGGCGAGATGGCAAATTATCTTGTATTCATGCGTTTGTAGCAAGTTCTCCAGGCGCGCTAGCTTAAAAGAAAATTGTTTAAGATTACGATTTTTCATCTGTTCGCAAAATGCTGGTATAGAATGCCTAATGCGTGATCTGCGTCTACACTCCCTCTCTCTCTCTCTCTCTCTCTCTCTCTCTCTCTCTCTCTCTCTCTCTCTCT
>NW_014578966.1:45945-47420 GCF_000485595.1 Priapulus caudatus
AACAATTCGTATAGAAAAGATGCCATTGATTTAAATGTATATGGAAATATATATGTATATAGCGGGGATAACACATCGCTGCCTGCCTCACGGGCGAAAGTTGTACTAAAACTATTATATTGTTTTAGAGTTGGAAAGTTTTAATAAGGTTATAAAATTATCAAAAATTTAGAGTCAAGATGTCGTCCTAAAGCTGCATTAGAGTTAAAATTTGTCATAGATTTAAGAAGTTGTGTTATGCATAAGAAGTTGTCTTATGGTTAAAACGTTGTCATATATTTAGGAAGTTGTCTCATAGTTGAAACGTATTCTGATAATTAAAAAATCTCACAGTTAAAGAGATTGCATAATCGTTAATTAGTTGTCTTAGAGTTAATATTGCTGTCTATAGTTAAGAAGTTGTCTTAAAGTTATGACGTTGTCTCAGAGTTCATTACTTGTATTAGTGTTTTCACACTAATACAAGTAATGAACTCTGAGACAACGTCATAACTGTGGTATTTGAGTAAAGAAGTTGTCTTAAAATTAATAGTTTCTATCAAATTTAAGAAGTTGTCTTATAATTAAGGTGTTGTCTTATAGTTAAAATGTCGCCATGTTGTTAAGATGTTGTCTTATCGTTAAGGAATATTCTTATAATTAAAGGTCTTACAGGTAAAGAAGTTGTGTCAGAGTTAATTAGTTGTCTTAGAGTTAAGATTGCTGTCTAGAGTAACAAAGTTCTCTTTAAGTTATGACGTTGTCTTAGAGCTTATTACATGTATTAGATTTAAGATTGTTTTCTTTGAGTAACGAAGTTGTCTTAAAATTAGTAGTTGCTATTGGAGTTAAGATGTTGTCTTAGTGTTGAGAATTGTATTCACGTTAAAATTATAGTCGTAAGATTTTTCCTAGAGTTACGCTACAGTTTCGAAGCTGTCTTAGAGGTAAAAAGTTGTCTTCGGCATTTCATGTTGACCCTGAATTAAGAATCAGCTGTATAATTAAGATGTTTTATTAGGGTTATGATATTGTCTTAAAGTGACGAATTGATGTTAGAGTTCATATTGTGGCTTAAAGGTTAGTTGTCGATCTAAGTAAAGAAGTTGTCTTGGATTAAGTAGTTGCTATTAGAGTTAAGATGTTGTCTTAGTGTTGAGAATTGTATTCCCGTTAAAATTATAGTCGTAAGTTGTTTCGTAGAGTTACCCTACAGTTACGAAGCTGTCTTAGAGTTAAAAAGGTGTCTTAGGCATTTCATGTTGACCCTGACTTAAGAATGTCGATCTAAGTAAAGAAAGTTGTCTTGGAGTTAAGAATATAAGTATATCTTTGTGTTCAGATGTTGTCTTAGTGTTGAGAATTGTATTCCCGTTAAAATTATAGTCGTAAGTTGTTTCGTAGAGTTACCCTACAGTTACGAAGCTGTCTTAGAGTTAAAAAGGTGTCTTAGGCATTTCATGTTGACCCTGACTTAAGAATGTCGATCTAAGTAA
>NW_014578966.1:48255-48475 GCF_000485595.1 Priapulus caudatus
ATATATATATATATATATATAGTATAGATATATATATATATATATATATATATATATATAGATATATATATATATATATACGAGACTATCATCGTTACGTGTATGTGTGTGCAACCTGTTGGTGAATTTGATCTTAAACCCCGTCACACCATATATAGCAGTCATCTCTCTGTGTCTCACTACCTACTAGCCACCTACCTACCTACCTACCTACCTACCA
>NW_014578967.1:0-708 GCF_000485595.1 Priapulus caudatus
GAGAGAGAGAGAGAGAGAGAGAGAGTGTGTGAGAGAGAGAGAGAGAGAGAGAGCGAGAGAATTAGAAAAAAGCCAACAGCGGGATGACGCGCGGCGATGATGAAGAGAATGACAGCCAGTGCAGCGTCCAGCCACGTATATATATGATAGCTTTTACAGGCCATTCACACAGCGTCTGTATTGCTCTAGCCCGACTTTTAAGTGGCCCATTTCGTCTCGACTAATGAAATAAGCTGAAAAATACAATGGAGCATTTTTTTACGGCAGCCCTCGCGGCTTCGCCGTGAGTGCGCAGGCTTTGTTCGTCCGACCGTACGACGGACTTTCTAAAGACGGAATTTTTTTTTACAGCGCGTATAATTTCTCGGTGCGAAAATGCCGTCGCCTGGTCAAGAAACATTGAAATTTCGAGATCGAAGTGGGAGGGCGGGAGAGGGTGGGTGGGTGGTTCGGCGGGGTAGGAGGGGGAGGGTGAGTGGCGCAGGAGGGAGGTTGATGAGTGGCTGGGGCGGGAGGGAGGGGATGGGTCGGGCGCGAGGTAGTGGATGGGTGGGGCGGAAGGGAGTTGGTGGATGGGGCAGGAGGCAGGTTAATAGGGGGTGGGTGGGCGGGGAGAGAGGGAGGGCGCGGCGAAGAGGGAGGAGTCACCGGGAATTATTTATTCTGGGTGTCACGGTACCGCGGGAGAGGGAAAGAGAGAGAGAGAGG
>NW_014578967.1:4901-5533 GCF_000485595.1 Priapulus caudatus
GTACATCGTATGTACATCGTATGTACATCGTGGGTACATCGTATGTACATCGTATGTACATCGTATGTACATAGTATGTACATAGTATGTACATCGTATGTACATAGTATGTACATCGTGTGTACATCGTATGTACATCGTGTGTACATAGTATGTACATCGTATGTACAGAGTATGTACATCGTATACATGTACATAGTAAACACCGTATGTACATAGTAGACATCGTATGTACATCGTATGTACATCGTGTGTACATAGTATGTACATCTTATGTACATTGTATGTACATAGTATGTACATCGTATGTACATATTATGTACATCGTATGTACATCGTATGTACATAGTATGTACATCGTATGTACATAGTATGTACATAGTATGTACATAGTATGTACATCGTATGTACATCGTGTGTACATAGTATGTACATCGTGTGTACATCGTACGAACATCGTATGTACATAGTATGTACATAGTAGACACCGTATGTAGACATCGAATCGCTCTATTTTCTTAGCATCTTTGACTTGCAGTGTACGCTGGAGAGATCCGGGACGCTCGTTCAGATGCATAGGTTTCTGTGACCTGTAGGTAGTCGGGTTGACGGTATACCCTCGTAATCTCGTA
>NW_014578967.1:9542-10362 GCF_000485595.1 Priapulus caudatus
ACATCGTATGTACATCGTGTGTACATAGTATGTACATAGTATGCACATCGTGTGTACATAGTGTGTACATCGTATGTACATCGTATGTACATCGTGTGTACCATAGTATGTACATAGTATGCACATCGTGTGTACATAGTGTGTACATCGTATGTACATCGTATGTACATCGTATGTACATAGTATGTATATCGTGTGTACATCGTATGTACATCGTGTGTACATCGTGTGTACATAGTATGTACATCGTATGTACATAGTATGTACATCGTATGTACATAGTATGTACATAGTAGACACCGTATGTACATCGTATGTACATCGTGTGTACATAGTATGTACATCGTATGTACATAATATGTACATCGTATGTACATCGTATGTACATAGTATGTACATCGTATGTACATCGTATGTACATCGTGGGTACATCGTATGTACATCGTATGTACATAGTAGACATCGTATGTACATCGTATGTACATCGTATGTACATAGTATGTACATCGTATGTACATCGTATGTACATCGTGGGTACATCGTATGTACATCGTATGTACATCGTATGTACATAGTATGTACATAGTATGTACATCGTATGTACATAGTATGTACATCGTGTGTACATCGTATGTACATCGTGTGTACATCGTGTGTACATAGTACGTACATCGTATGTACATCGTGTGTACATAGTATGTACATAGTATGCACATCGTGTGTACATAGTGTGTACATCGTATGTACATCGTATGTACATCGTGTGTACATAGTATGTACATAGTATGCACATCGTGTGTACATAGTGTGTACATCGTAT
>NW_014578967.1:14730-17849 GCF_000485595.1 Priapulus caudatus
ACACACACACACACACACACACACACACACACACTTGCGTAATTGTTACTGTTGCGCTATATGTACGCGAGCGTTTATCATGCGCTCCAATAATTAGAACGGCGGGAGCCGGCGTGTGTGTGACGGAGGCGGCGTGTGTGACGGAGGCGGCGTGTGTGACGGAGGCGGCGGTGGTGACGGAGGCGGCGGTGGTGACGGAGGCGGCGTGTGTGACGGAGGCGGCGGCACCGCCGCCTCCGTCACCACGCCGCCTCCGTCACCTACCGCCGCCTCCGTCACGGTGACGGGTTATGGTGGTGGTGATGGGAGATGCTAGTAGGATACTACGCCTCCTCACAGAGACGAGCTAGATTTTCATGCATTCACCCTCATGCACGCACGCACGCACGCACGCACGCACGCACGCACGCACGCACGCACGCACGCACGCACGCACGCACGCACGTACGCACGTACGCACGTACGCACGTACGCACGTACGCACGCACGCACGCACAACGCACGCACAACGCACGCACGCACAACGCACGCACACACGCACGCACGCACGCACGCACGCACGCACATGTACGCACATGCACGAACACGCGCGCACGCACATGCACGCACGCACGCGCGCACGTACATACACGTACATGCACGCACGCGCGCACGCACATACACGCCCATTCACGTACACACACACGCACGCGAGCACGCACACTCACTTATTCACACGCGCACACGCGCACACGCATACACACGCGTGCGCATGTATATGGGGTCTAGCGCATTCGCGGGGAAGACATCTGTCAGGCGTAGCGACCACTACTACACGCTCTATACGTACTCTCTTACTTCTCACAAGCATGGATTTTTGGAGAAACCTTCTAGTAGGTTTAATAAATTTATCCATTCTTTGAGTCTGTCGCTCCAATTTGTAAATGTCTTCCACAGTAAGTAAGTAATTTATCTATTCAGAATACAGGTCTTTTATCTTACGAGGCGTATCTCCTGGATATGTATCCATTTTATATTTATTAGACGTTTCATCTGTTATTTAATTCGCGTTCAGTTAGTTATTTCGGTTATTTATTTATTTACTCGTTTATTAAGCTCCGCAATTCTAACTTTTTCGAACTTGTCAGATGTTCTAAAATGGCCGCCAAGGGAAAGAAAAATCTCTCCTCCTCTAGAAAAACGGTCGCCAAAATTTACCACGAAATTCAAAGTACACGAAACGGCAGAAATGGAATTAGTCAAAAGCACTCTAGTTCGTAATAAATCACGAATTTACAATCGAACGTATAGCAAACGAGGGAAAACAATTGAACATTTCGGATTTCGCAGACGAAAAATAATACGTCGGAGTTAGTACCTACGAAACATCTCAATGGCGACTGGAAAAGTGCAAGCACCAGTCAAAGAAACACACTATCACATTTGAGTTGGTGTTACAATTAGGGTAAATAATAAGGTTAGGATCAGGGTTAGGGTGAACACAGGCGAAAGAGAAAGAGTGAGTGAGAGAGGAGTGGGGGACAGAGAGAGAAAGTGCACAAACACGCGCACACACACACACGCACACACACACACACACACGCGCGCACACACGCACACACACTCACGCACGCACACACACACACACACCACACACACACACACACATGAAACGCACGCACGCATAATAAACGCAAAAACATAATAATAATACCCCGAAGATTCTATAAAAGATGAAAGCGCTTGTGTAAAACTAAATGTCTGATCATTCTTTTTTTATCTATAACAACTGAATATTGTGCAACAGTTACTTAAAGCCGCACTATGCGCATCCAAATCGCTAATTTCTCCAGTACTAGATTAGCAAACACTTCGTGTCATGCATAAACACACTACCTTATGGCAAATAAAACTCTAGTTCCTCCCATTTCAGTGCGCGTTTGGCTTAAAACCCGACAAGAAAGAGGGGCGAAATCTGGTAAACTGGCGCCAACCGCTAAATTGTTTGCATGTGACGTCACCTAACCGATTCTTGGCGAAATTGTTTGCCAAGAATGCGTTAGGTGACGTCACACATGTTTTTATCTTTGCTAGCACGCCGTACCGCTGTAACCGCAGCACCGCTCCACGGTTGCTTGTCAGAGCAAACGCAAAAGTGTCAACAAGATTCGGAGAATTTGAACAACATTGGAGGTATTTCAAATGCTTTTTATAAGACAACGCGAGATCGAGGGGACCTGTGACTCATATATAGCGTGTACGAAATATAGGTGTAGTACGGCGATTTAACATTAAGATAGAGACATGGGGAAATCCGACAGCATTACCCAGGCAACGGTTCGGGCGATGAACTCAGAAGCCATTAGCTACATAATTAAGAACACGCCGTAATTCGAATGGACAGGGAGTAGTACCGGACGGTACAAAACAGCATAACTTTCACGAGAATGCGGAGGAGGTAACAACAAAACGCTCATTAAGCGGACAGCGGCCTACAGCAGCTGGTAAAACGCACGGCGTCGCGACGCGGTCATTGTGGTCACTAGTCGGCCACAAACTAGAAAGTCTGTTAGGTCGCGACGAAGCGGCGTACGCTTAAAAGGGAGAGGTTTTGAGAGAAACGAGACGAGTCAGCACCGACTACAACTTGGTATGTGTACACTGTCACTATTCGTGTTTAGAATAAAACTATAGTTGTCTACCGTTTACATCACTGTTACTTCGACTATCTACGTCTACTGTCTACGACTATATTCCACGCTACATAGGCACACAAATACAGCGAGCGTGCGCAACGAAACAGCGAGAAAAATACAATGTAAATAACGATAAATATTATCGACAAGGTAGCACAATTAGCAGGCGCGAAAGATAGCGATCAACGCGAAAATAGGCTAAAAATCAGCAAAAAAATCAATGAAAATCATATAGACACACACAACCCTCACACCACGGGCACACCACGCACGCACGCAATGCACGCACCGCACGACACCACCCCACCGTGTAAACACGCACAACACATACACAGCATTTCTCTCTCTCTCTCTCTCTCCTCTCTCTCTCGCGCAGCGTCATCCTCTCTCTCTCTCTCTCTCTCCTCATCTCTGCATCTCTCTCTCTCTCTCTGCTCGCTCTCA
>NW_014578967.1:17874-27757 GCF_000485595.1 Priapulus caudatus
CAGTCACTGCCGGCCACAGCTGCTTATATCGATATCAGTTATCTTGATCAGTACCCCATCAACGTCAAACTACTGTGCTTATAGCCCACCAGCCTTTACATAGCTGTGTGGCCGAGCACTAACGAGGTTCGTCAAAATGTCTGTCCTACTGCCAGCTGAAATTACACGCGTGGTGCACGCGCTGCCATGTCGCCGTCGCGTGCGTGCAGTGCATGCGTGCCGGTGTTTCTGTTAGCGTACGCTGTCACAAATAAGAACAGAAGAAAAGCCAACAACAATCAAACAATAACATACCATCAACAACAACAGCCCTCATTCAGCATGCAACCTAACAAGCATCTAGCAACAAACTCTATCTATCTATCTATCTATCACTATCTATCTATCTTATCTATATATTCTATCTATCTATATCTACTAATACTAATTCTTACTATCTATCATATCTAGTTCTATTCTCACTTCCATCCTACCTATTCTATCACTATTCTAACCACATACTCTCCTTATCATTCTATTATCTATATATATCTATCCTTATCTATCATATCTATCTTCTATCTCCTACTATCTATCTATTCATGCTATCTATCCTCTCTCTATCTATTCATATCTATCTAATCTAAATCTTATCTCTCCTCATCCTAGTCTCTATTCTATTCTATCTCCTCTAATCTATCTAGTCTCATTATATCTATCTATATTGCTATCATATCTATCATATTCCTTACCTCTTATCTATCTAATCTATCCTTCTTCTTTATCTAATTCCTATCTACTCTATCTATCCTTATCTACTATCTCTCTATCTTATTCCTATCTATTCTCATCTAATCTATGTCCTCAATCTATCTGTATCTATCTCATCTACATCTACTCTATCTACTATCTAATCTATCTATCTATATCTCTCTCTCTTCTCTCAGTCTCTCTCTCTCTCCTCTCTCTCTCACTTCTCTTTCTCTCTCGTCTCTCTCTCTCTCTCGCTCTCTCTCTCCTTCTCCTCTTCTGCTCTCTCTCTCTCTCTCTCTCGTATCGTTTCTCGCTCTCCGCTCTCCTCTCTCTCTCTTCTCTCTCCTTCTCTCTCTCCTCTCTGTCTCTCTACTTCTCTCTCTCTCTCTCTCATCTACTTCTCCTCTTCTATTCTCTCTTCGCTCTCTCTCGCTCTCTCTCTCTCTCTCTCTCTCTCTCTCTCTCTTCTTCTCTCTTCCTCACTCTCTCTCTCCTCTCTCTTAATCTTTCCTCTCTCTCTCTCTCTCTATCTCTCTGCTCCTTTATCCTCTCTCTCTTCTCCTCTCTCTTTCTCTCTTCTCTCTCTCTCTCTCTCTTCTCTCTCTCCCTCTCTCTTCCTTCTTTCTCTCGCCCTTCTCTCCTTCTTCCTCTCTCTTCCTCTCCTCCTCTCTCTCTCTCTCCCCTTCTTTTCTCTTCTCTCCTCTCTCTCACACACACACATTCTTCTCGCTCTCGTCTCGCTCTTGCTTCTCTCTTTTCTCAGCTCTCTCGCCTCTCTCTCTCTCCTGCTCACACACACACTCTCTCGCTGTCGCTCTCGCTCTCTTGGTCTGCTCTCGCACTCTCGCTTCTCGCTCGTCTCGCTCTCTCGCTCTTCTCGCTCTCTCTCTCTCTCTTCTCTCTCTCTTCTCTCGCCTCTCTCTTTCTTTTCGTCACTTTCTCAGCTTTCCCCCTCTCTCTCCTCTCTCTTCACACTTTTCCCTCCTCTTCTCTCTCTCTCTCTCTTAACTCCACTGGCCACCGGCGCGCAAACCGCAAATAATTTACCTTAAGCTGAAATTTGAATTTGTCTCGGTGGTCCGGATCGATATTAATTCGATTTCGTAGCCGGGTTTGTTGCCCAAAAGTTCGTATTTTCTCGCGCAGCGGTATCCTTGCGGAGCAAGATGGCAAGGAAGGTTGACCGGAGGAAATTGACGTGAGATAAGGGGGAGAGAGCTTCAGCATGAGAGAGAGAGAGAGAGAGGGAGAGCTAGCCGTACTCTTTACGTACGACATCCATTTTTTTGACAACGTGCCCATCATTCGCCTACCTGACAATTTATACAACTCATATATATATATATAATAATACTATTATGTTTACCTATAATATCAACTAATATATAATATATATATATAATGTATATATATATAATGTATATATATATATATCATATTATATATTATATATATATATATATATAATGTATATGTCGTTAACAGTACGCGTTCTGCGCTCAGCCTTGGGCTTCTTTCTCTTCACTCGCACCCCCGCCGCTGGATTTCATCCCTCCCTCATCCCTCGCCCCCGCCTCTCGCCCCGCCTGGCCCCCCGCCTTCGCCCCCAGCGAGCACGAAAATAAATTAATTAGATTTGGCTCGCCCGTAACATTTCATGCGGCAAATCACACGCCTGTGAAATTCAGCGGAACTGGTGTTTAAATACTTCGATCAGGGGATGAGCGAGAGAGCGATGTGAGGGACGAGAGAGAGAGAGAGAGAGATCTGAGAGAGAGGAGAGGAAGAGGCGGGACGTGACAGTGTTGCGTATGTGAGAGAGGATAGAGAGGGAGCGAGGAGAGATAGAGACGGAGGTGAGAGAGATAGAGAGGGAAAGTGAGAAGAAGGAGGGACGAGAGAGAAGAAAGCAGACCAGGGGGAGGACAGGAGACACAAAGAGGCAGGAGAGAGAGGGACGAGAGAGAGAGCTCGGAGAGAAGAGCGTGTGAGGAGAGACGAGGAAAGAGAAGCAGAGCAGGGGAGAGGAGAGCGAGGAGGAGAGAGACAGAAGACGAGAGAGCGGGCGCCCCCGACCCCGGATACTGCTCTACGAGAGGAGTATAGCAGAGAGCACTGTAGCAGATGGAGTTGAGATAGATAGAGGAGGGAGCTGAGAGAGATTTAGCAGAGGGGATGTCTGAGATATAGAGACGGGCGTGTCGTGTGTGAGAAGAGAGAGGAGAGGGAGCACGAGAGGAGAGAGAGCGAAAGGAGAGAAAGACGAGAGACAGATAGCGGAGTGAGAGCCCAGATAGAAATGGAGTCAGATAGACTAGAGAGGAAGAGCTGCATCCTCGGAGAAGGAGAGAGAGACAGAAAGGGTGGAGAGAGAGAGCGAAGCCACGCGGCACCCCGAGACAACAGAAAGGCAGAGAGAGAGCAGGGGTAGAGAATGCTGAGAATAGAGACACCCAGAGAGAGCAGAGAAGCAGAGAGAGAGCACGAGACGAGACGGACGAGGAGAGACGAGAGCGATTTAGAGAAAGAGGAGCGAGAGCCGAGAGAACGACAGATAGAGATTATACTACACGAAAGAAGCAGACGGAGATGAGGAAGCGGAAAGAGAGACAGAAGACAGAAGAAAGAGAGAGAAAACAGAGAGACACCAGGAGTGAATATTAGAGCACCACACACAGAAAGACATGAACTTTGCCACAGCGATTTCTTCGCTTTCATATTATGATAGCAGTCTTCGCACGAAACACGCCAACCGCTCGCGCTGCACGCCAAACAACAAAAGCTTTCACTCGCTGCGCCCCCACGCACGGCGCATAATTTTTCTAATCGTCATTCTAACATTCGAATAATATATTCGCTGTTTTATAGCCTACGACACACGCGGGCCACGGTGCGTTAGAAACCTGGATAAGTCACGGCACGGCTACTTATTCCGTCCCTACCACGCGTCAATTCCACATTCCAAAAACATTTTTGTTCAAGATGCGTTATTCGTTTGTTCCTCATACATGCGCGTACATGTGTCGTTCGCCGCGAAATTAGAATGCTTCGGTTTACAGCCTGTATGGACCTGGTATGATGCGGACAGACGGTTCGATCATCTTTTGTTTTATTTAATCGAATAATACATGTCGTTTTTTAGCGACGCCTGGGTTGACTCGATTTTTACCGATAACCGCACACAGACACTGCGCGCGCACGCGTACGCGCACGCGCACGCGCACGCGCACACGCACACGCCACATGTATGCACACGCACACGCACACGCACACGCACACGCACACTTGCGCACGCCGCCCCCAACACCACACTCACGCCACGCACACTGCGCACGCGCCCCCGTACGAATGAACGAACGAACGAACGAGTACGACTCATACTCACGAACGATCGAAAGTAAACAATTATTAATTAAACAGTGCTTCTATAAAAAGAGTAAGATCAAAATAAACCAATGACGGTCTATAATTATATACCTGTGTGTGCGCGCGTGGCGCGCGGTCTGCGTGTGTGCGTATGTGTGTGTACAGGCATACATTCATTGTATACACACATATAACACAACACATACATAATATAGCCCATCTCGCTCGTACTATCGCGATCACTCCTACCATTATAAAACATACTATATCCGCCCGCCTCCGCGAGCATCTCGCGCGCATTTTGAGAACCAAACCCAAATCAACTGCCACTTTAGCATTGATACGTGCCGCAGCTGCGCGAGGATAGTGAAGAGCGTCCCCGCAAGGTGGACATCGCAACTTATTCCCTAACACAGTAGATTATACCATACGGAACGTCATTTTCGAGCGAGGGAAGAGGCAGAAGGGGAGAGGAAGAGTAAGAAAGGAGAGCAGCAGAGAAGGATCGAGAGAGAGCCGTGAGTGACTAGTGAGTGCTGAAGCCAGAGAGAGGTAGGGAGGGAGATGGCACACAGATGAGGAGTGACCAGAGAGAGCACAGAGAGAGAGAAAATACAGGACGCAGCGGCCGGAGAAGCGAGCACAGACCGGAGAACGGAAAAAAAGACAGAGACGAGAGGAGGGGGGGGGAGATAAGGCGACAGGGCGAGATAAAGAAGTTGAGGGAGAAACAAAAGAGCGAAAGGCCCAGAGAGAGGCGAGAGAGAAACATGTGAAAGAGAGGAGGAAGAGGGATGAGAGGGAGGGAGAGAAAGAGAGAGAGAGAGAGAGAGGGAGGGGGAGAGAAAGGTAGAGAGAGAGAGAGAGAGGGAAAGGGGAAGGTGAAGGGGAAGGGGAAGGGGAAGAGGAGGAGGAAGGGGAAGATGAGACAGAAGAGACATGAGGAGAGAGAGAGCAGAGACGAGAGAAGAAAGGTTCGGGTGAGAGTAGAGAGAGGGCAGGGGAAAGAGAATACAGAGAGAGAGGCGGGTTGAAGAGCGAGATGGGGAGAGGAGGAGGAGACGCGGGATGAGGGACGAGAACGCTGAGTGTCAGTGAGAAAGAGAGAGAGAGAGAGAGAGTACCGGAGAAAAGGGGGAAAAAGGAAACACAAACAGCAAAAGAAAAAAAAGAAAGCGATCCGCCTATGTGAGTGTGAGAGGGAGAGAGACGAGAGAACAGCGAGAGAGAGAAGGATTCCGGAGTGAGAGAGAGAGAGCTGTAGAGCAGAGGAGAGAGGAGAGAAAGAGCGTCGGAGAGAGGTGGAGGGGCGAGAGAGCGGAGAGAGAGAGGACGATGAGGAGATGATGAGAGAGATGAGGGAGGAGAGTAGAGAGAGATTTAGATTGAGGAGAGACGAGAGGAGAAGAGATGAGAAGATAGAGAGATGAGGAGGGAGAGAGAGAGAGAGATAGACCCCGCAGGGGGGCGATCACACGGCTTGACATTTAACATGAACGCGTTATGCCGATTTCGAGGGACCAGTGAGCCGCAATTTCACTGCCAGCAGCACGCGGCGCTGTGTTGCTGCTAACGAAACTACAAAACCACGCATGTTTAACTATGCAGGCAGTGTGTAGATGTGTGTGTTGTGTGTGTGTGTGTGTGTGTGTGTGTGTGGTGTGTGTGTGTGTGTGTGTGTGTGTGTGTGTGAGTGTGTGTGGTGTTGTGGTGTGTGCGCGCTGGCGGCGCGCGCCGTGTGGTTGTGTGTGTGTGTGTGTGTGTGTGTTGTGTGTGTTGTGTGCCCCGCTGTGTGTGTGTGGTGCCGCGCTGTGTACCGTGCGCGCTGCGGCTGCGCGCGTGTGTTGTGTGGTGTGTGTGTGTGTGTGTGTGTGTGTGTGTGTGTGTGTGTGTGTGTGCGCTGCTGCGCATCGTGGTGTGTGTGTTGTGTGTGGTGTGGTGCTGTGTTTGTGGTGTGCTGGTCCTCTGCGGCGAGCCGGCAGGTGTGTGTTGTGTTGAGAGAGGCCAGAGAGGAGGGAGAGAGAGAGTGTGTTGGTGTGTGTGTGTGGTGTCGAGATCTGTGTGTGCGCGACGTGTTTCGGGTGTGCTGTGTGTGTCGTGCGTGTGCGAGCCCACCCATACCCCAGCAACCTATTATGTATATATATATATATATATATATATATATATATATATATGATGATAGAGAGTAAATACAGTAATAGTGTAGCAGTAGTATACCAGTAGTATAACGATAGATATAGGTTTTAGGGACCCCGTAATATCATGAACTATCTAATAGTAAGATTTTGCTTAAACAACATTTATTTTTATTTTTAGTATACACGTAAACCTGATACAATAATGAGTGCTGACATTAGTCTATTTCTCAGTAAATCCATTACAAATGTGTTAGATTTAGATTAACTTAAATTTATGTGTTTTAATTTTTGTTTAAAAAAAAAATTCCCCAACCCCTTCATAACATATATATATGCTCCAGGCCCCGCACTAGTTGAATCCGGCCTTGGCTGTAGTAGTGTAGCGACACTTTAGGCGTGTGTCGATGTGTCGTTCTCATCTGTGTTCAGCGAGTGTAGCAGACATTCTGTAAGTAGTCACACACTTTTGCGCATCCACTGTCCGCATTTCGTCGCTTGCGTCTTTCGTAGCAATGGCAGTGCAGGAATTCCCTTAGGTGTTCTGCGACGTGGCAGAGGAATTCCGTCCCAAACAAGTTGCGCTTCTCTCTCACCGCGACTTTGCCTGCTTCGTCTGCCGGCGCCGCTGACGTCACTGCGGCCAGCAATAGTGTCGCCACCTGTGAATCGCAGGAGGATATTCGTAACACAAATTCAGCAGGCGCGCACGCGAGTATTGTGGAAGAGAAGAAGAAGGAGAATGAGGAGGGGCAGAAGGTGAAGGAGGTAGAGGAGGAGGAGGAGGAGGAGGAGGAGGAAGAGGAGGAAGAGGAAGAGGAGGAGAAGGCGAAGGAGGAGGAGCAGGAGGATGAGGAGAAGGAGGAGAAGGAGCAGAAGGAGCAGGAGGAGAATGGGTGGCGGAGGTTATTTTCGGACGCGGGATTGGAACGTTCTAATTATCTGGGAACTGGGAAATGCCGGATGAATTCATTTCATGATTCGGCAATGGAAGTCAAACGGGACGCGGGATAGTTGCATTTTAAAAATAATTCGGAAACTGGGAAATGGCGTATTTTTTTCCCGGGGAACTGGGAATGCCCCCACCCCCGCGTCCGTTTTCACCCTCCCTCAAGCATTGCATGAAATTGCAGGTTAGATTCGCGCACACGCATGCGCACACGCCCACGAACACATATGTACACGCACGCACGCACGCACGCACGCAAGCTAGCAAGCATGCACGCACGCACGCACAAACACACGCATACTATATACTTTTATGTATATATAGCTTCCTTGGCCACGAGAATCAGTGACTCTGATTAGAATATTGAGGAAAGCCCTTACCAGCAGTGCAGAGACCACAATTCTCCAGTTTGTTTTCTTTCCTTCCAGTTGCATCTTGTTTTTTAGGTTTTTCCCCTTCGTTTCGCTTTGTCGAAGTTCGATATGATTGCCTGTAGAGCAAACAACTACGATTTAGATCATGAGTCGTTTATTTATTCACACGTTGGCTTTTTGCGCGACCTTACTAGATGTCTGTTCGAACGACGGCACGGTGTGATTCTAATTAGAACGGTTAATTAATTCTAATTACCAATTTACTGACGGTTCCATGTAGCTTGTAAGCTCATGTTGTTATTTACTGCCAGTGTACCGTCATTAAATGAATGAATGAATAAATAAATAAGTTAATAAAAAAGTAAGTAAATAAATAAATTATTGGGGCTATGCGTATTTGGTGACTAGGAACGAATGCAAGGAAGCCTCACATAACCTCCTCCTCCCCTTCCTCCTCTCCGCTCCTCTCTCACGATTATCTCACAGAAGATGATATTGCAGCTTACCTTGTGAATCGATGGGCTCAGTCTCTTCTCCTTCTTTCTCTCTCTCTCTCTCTCTCTCTCTCTCTCTCTTTCTCTCTCTCTCTCTCTCTCGGTCTCTTTCGTTTTGGCGTTGCTCCCGTTACCAGTATACACAACGATGAAGTGGCGGCTGCTCTGGAGGCGGTTGGCTTGGCGACATTTATATAGTCGCTTGTGGCTTGTAGGGCAGTAGTGTCTAATTCGTCCAAGGTCACGCTACAGTTACCTGACCCCTCAGGACGACAGCGAGTGATAGAGAGATGTAGGAACGGAGAGGAGAGAGAGAGAGGAGAGAGACAGAGAGCGCTGGATGAGAGAGCAGAGAGAGAGAGAGAGAGAGAGAAGAAGAGAGAGCGAGAGAGAGAGAGACGAGAGAGCAGGGACGAGAGAGAGAGAGAGAGGAAGGAGGAGAGAGACGAGAGAGAGAGAGACAGAAAGCGAAGCAGAGTAGAGAGAGAGAGAGAGATGAGAGATTATAATAGTATAGATAGATAGATAGATCAGATAGATAGATAGATAGATAGATCAGATAGATGAGATAGATAATTAATAGCAGGAGATAATAGATAGATAGATAGTTTTTTTTTTTTTTTTTTGATAGATAGATAGAAGGCACGAGAGATAGATAGATAGATAGAATTTTTATGATAGATAGAATAGATATAGATAGGATATAGTATATAGATGAGGATGATAAGATGATAGATAGAGAGATAGATAGATTAGATAGGATAGATAGATAGAGGAGGATAGATAGATAGATAGCTAGATAGATATGAGTAGATTAGATAGGATGATAGATAGATATATATGATAGTATAGATAGAATAGTTATAGATAGATGATAGATAGATGATAGATAGATAGCATTAGATAAGATAAGATAGATGATAGATAGATAGATAGATCGGATAGATTAGTATAGATATATGATAGATAGATAGATAGATAGATTAGATAGATAGATAGATAGTAGTTGTTGCCTGATTGCTGTTGTTCATGCTGATGCTGTTGTTGTTGTGGTTGTTATTGTTGTTGTTGTTGCTTTTCTTCTTGTTCTTACTATGTGCACGTACGCAATAACACACCGGCACGCATGCACGCACGCACGCACCACGCACGCGTGCACCGTGTATTTCACATGCAGTAGGACAGACATTTGACACCGCTGCACAGGCCACACAGCTATGTAAAGGCTGCTGATACACAGTAGTTTGGCACGTTGATGGGTACTGCATCAAGATACTGATATCATATAAGCAGCTGGACGCATGACTGCCACTCTCTCTCGTTCTTTCTTATTGTCTCTCTCTCTCTCTCTCTCTCTCTCTCTCTCTATATATATATTATTATATATATATTATATATATATATATATATCTACATCGGATACTGCGACCGCAGTGTAGTGTTTAGCAGTAGCATAGGCTAGTATATATCATTGGTTTAGCAGTATTTATAGTATAATATATATATATATATATATATATATATATATATATATACTCTATTCAGTCCATCATGTGTCACGATATCTGACGATGGCTAGTTTCAGGCGTGCGGACGCGCCCACGCTCGTGTGATATAGTGGGATAATAGGGGACTCGAAGAGAGAGAGGAGAGAGAATAGAGAAGAGAGAGGAGAGAGAGAGGGACGAGAGAGAGGAGAGAGAGAGAGAGGAGAGAGAGAGGAGATGAGAGAGAAGAGAGGAGAGGAGAGAGAGAGGGAGAGAGAGAGAGAGACGAGCGATGAGGAGGGAGAGAGAGAGAGAGAGAGGATGAGAGAGAGATGCGAGAAGC
>NW_014578967.1:30282-33801 GCF_000485595.1 Priapulus caudatus
GTGTGTGCGTGTGTGTGTGTGTGTGCGTGCGTGCGTGCGTGCATGCGTGCGTGCGTGCGTGCGTGTGGGTGTGTGTGTCTATATGATTTTCATGATTTTTTGCTGATTTTTAGCTATTTTCGCGTGATCGCTATCTTCGCGCCTGTAATTGTGCTACCTTGTCGATAATATTTATCGTTATTTACATGTATTTTTCTCGCTGTTTCGTTGCGCACGCTCGCTGTATTTGTGTGCCTATGTAGCGTGGAATATACGTTCGTAGACAGTAGACCGTAGATAGTCGAAGTAACAGTGATGTAAACGGTAGACAACTATAGTTTTATTCTAAACACGAATAGTGACAGTGTACACATACCAAGTTGTAGTCGGTGACTCTCTCGTTTCTCTCAAAACCTCTCCCTTTTAAGCCGTACGCGCGTTCGTCGCGACCTAAACAGACTTTCTAGTTTGTGGCCCGACTAGTGACCACAATGACCGGTCGCGACGCCCGTGCGTTTGTACCAGCTGCTGTAGCCGCTGTCCGCTTAATGACCGTTTGTTTGTTACCTCCCTCCGCATTCTCGTTGAAGTTAATGTGTTTTGTACCGTCCGGTACTACTCCCTGTCCATTCCGAATTACGGGTGTTCTTAATTATGTAGCTAATGGCTTCTGAGTTCATCGCCCGAACCGTTGCCTGGGTAATGTGTCGGATTTCCCCATGTCTCTATCTTAATGTTAAATCGCCGTACTACACCTATATTCGTACACGCTATATATGAGTCACAGGTCCCTCGATCTCGCGTTGTCTTATAAAAAGCATTTGAAAATACCTCCAATGTTGTTCAAATTCTCCGATGTTGTTGACACTTTTGCGTTGCTCTGACAAGCAACCGTGGAGCGGTGCTGCGGTACAGCGGTACGGGTGTAGCAAAGATAAAAACATGTGACGTCACCTAACCGATTCTTGGCAAACAATTTCGCCAAGAATCGGTTAGGTGACGTCACATGCAAACAATTTAGCGTTGGCGCCAGTTTACCAGATTTCGCCCCTCTTTCTTGTCGGTTTTAAGCAAACGCGCACTGAAATGGGAGGAACTAGAGTTTATTTTGCCATAAGGTAGTGTGTTTATGCATGACACGAAGTGTTTGCTAATCTAGTACTGGAGAAATTAGCGTTTGGATGCGCATAGTGCGGCTTTAAGTAACTGTTGCACAATATTCAGTTGTTATAGATAAAAAAAGAATGATCAGACATTTAGTTTTACACAAGCGCTTTCATCTTTATAGAATCTTCAGGGGTATGTATTATTATGTTACTCTCTTTCACTGTTTCTCTCTCGCTCTCTCTGCCTTTCGCTCTTTTTGTTTCTCCCTCACTTTCTTTATCTCCCTGTCCCTCATCTCCCCCCCCCTCTCTCTCTCTGTCTTTTTTTCGTTCTCTCTGTATTTTCTCTCTCTCTGTCTCTCTCTGTCACTCTCTCTGTGTGCCTCTCCCTCTCCCTCTCTCTCTGCTTCCCACTCACTCACTCACGCTCTCTCTCGATCTCTCTCTCTCTCCTTTCTTCTCTCCTCTCCCCCTTCTCCTCTTCCTCCTCGAAAATGACGTTCGTTGGTATAATTACGTGTTAGGAAAAGTTCGATGTCACCTTGGGGGACGCTCTCTCACTTTCTCCGCACTCACGTTCAATGCTAAAGTGCAGTTGTTGTTTTTTTCAAAATCGCGCGAGATCTCGCGGGAGCGGGCGGATATATTATGTTATATTAGGATGATCGCGATATACGAGCGAGATGGGCTATATATGTATGTGTGTGTATATGTGTGTATACATGAATGTATGCCTGTACACACACATACGCACGCACGCAGACGCGCGCACGCGCGCACACACAGGTATATAATATACGCGGTCATTGGTTTATTTGATCTTCTCTTTTTATACACTGTTTATTAATAATTGTTTATTTCATCGTTCGTTCGTACCTTCGTTCGTTCGTTCGTTCATTCGTACGGGGGCGCGTGCGCGTGTGCGTGCGTGAGTGTGTGTGGGGGCGGCGTGCGCGTGTGCGTGTGCGTGTGCGTGTGCGTGTGCGTGTGCATACATGTGCGTGTGCGTGTGCGCGTGCGCGTGCGCGTGCGCGTGCGCGTGCGCGCGCGTGTCTGTGTGCGTTATCGTAAAAAATCGAGTCAACCCACCGCCAAAAAACGATGTATTATTCGATTAAATAAAACAAAAATGATCGACCGTGTCCATCATACCAGGTCATACCCTGTAACCGAGCTTCTATTCGCGGCAACACACACGTACGCGCATGTATGAGGAACAAACGAATAACGCATTTGACAAAAAATGTTGGATGAATTGACGCGTGTGACGGAATTAGCCGTGCCGTGACTTTCCAGGTGTTCTAACGCACCGCCGCGTGTGTCGTAGCTATAAAACAGCGATATATTATTCGATTAGAATGAGATTAGAATTATCGCCGTGCGTGGGGGCGCAGCGAGTGAACTTTTGTTGTTTGCGTGCAGCGCGAGCGGTGCGTGTGTTCGTGCGAAGACTCTATCATATATGAGCGAAGAATCGCTGTGCAAAAGTTATGTCTTTCTGTGTGTGTCTCTAAATATTCCTCTGTGTCTCTCTTTTTCTCTCTCTTTCTCTTTCTCTCTCTCTTTCGCTCTCTCTCTCTCTGTCTTTCTGTGTATATCTCTATCTGTGTCTCTCGCTCTCGCTCTCTTTCTCTATCGCTCTCTCTCTCTCTCTCTCTCTCTCTCTCTGTGTCTCTCTCTCGCCCCCTCTCTCTCTCTCTTTCTGTTTCTCTCGCTCTTGCTCTCTCTCTCCCTCTCTGTCTCTCTCTCTCTCGCGCTCTCTCTCTATCTATCTCACTCCCTTTCTATCTCTCTCACTCCCTATCTGTCTCTCTCTTTCTCCTTTCTCTCTCTCTCTCTCTCTCTCTCTCTCTCTCTCTCACACACACTCCCTCTCTATATCTCAGACTCCCTCTCTATTCTCTTCTCACTTCCCGTCTCCTATCTATCTCCACTCCAATCTCATCTCTCATCTCTTCTCTCTCTCTTCTCTCCTCTCTCTCTTATGTGTCTCTCTCTCTTCCCGTCTCTTTCTCTCTCTCTCATCTCCCTTCTATCTCTCTCGACTCCTCTTTATCCGTCTCTCTCGGCTCCCTCTCTATCCTCTCCCTTTCACCCTCCTCTCTCTCTCTCTCTCTCTCTCTCTCTCTCTCTCCCTCACTCCCTCTCTCGCTCTCCCTGATCGAGTATTAAACACAGTTCGCGGAATTTCACGCCGTGTGATTTGCCGCATGATGTTACGGCGAGCAAATCTAATTAATTATATTTCGTGCTCGCTGGGGGCGAGGCGGGGGCCAGGCGGGGGCGAGGCGGGGGCGAGGGATGAGGGAGGAGAATCCCGGCGGGGGTGGCGATGGAAGAGGAAAGAGCCAAGGCTGAGCGCACGCTACTGTTCGACATACATTATATATATATATATATATATATATATATATATATATATATATATATATAT
>NW_014578967.1:34607-41506 GCF_000485595.1 Priapulus caudatus
ACACACACACACACACACACACACACACACACACACACACACACACACACACACACACACACACACACACACACACACACACACACACACACACACACACACACACACACACACACACACACACACACATTAACACACATACCCCCCCCCCTCGCCGCCGCGGCCGCACGTCCTCTACGTTTCGCTAGGATGCGTTCGCGCGCGCGAGAGAAAGAGAGATCAAGAAATGCATGCAGCTCAGGGGATGCATCGGACTGACTATAACGAATGTCGGCTGGTGCATGGCGGCGATTATGTGCCGTAGTTCGATATTCTGCGCTTTTGCATTTGGTGTCTGTTGTCGAATATGCTAAGTTGTGTTTTATTGCCAGCCGAGACCTTAATCTTCAGCCTATAAACTATATTTATATATATCTATATACATATGATATATATACATATACATATATATTATATATATATATATATATATATATATATATATGTTATATTTATATATATATATATATTATTATATATATATATAATAGATATAATATATTATATAGTAGTGAGATAGAGAGAGACGAAGAGAGAGGAGAGAGAGAGAAGGAGGCAAGAGAGAAGCGGGGGGAGGCTAAAAAGAGGGTAAGATAGATATTGTGCCACAACAACCTGCGTACATATATAGATATACAAATAGATTATGGTAGCTCAGTAATATTCTGCTCATTCAATCATTCATGTGAAATTTTCACCTTCTTTGCGTTTCATATATACCCGAATATATATATATATATATATATACCCGAACACAGGTTAATAACTCTCTCTCTCTCTCTTTCTCTTTTCTCTCTCTTTCTCTCTCTCAAATCTTTCTCTTTTTCTCTTCTCTCTCTCCTCTCTCTCTCTCTCTTTCTCTTCTTTCTCTCTATGTCTCTCTCTGTGTTTCTCTCTCTCTCTTTCTCTCTCTGTCTCTCTCCTCTCTCTCTTTCTTCTCAATATCTTTCTCTCTCTCTTTCTCTCTCTCTCTATCTTTCTCTCTTCCTCTCTTTCTCACCCCACTCTCTCTCTCTCTCTCTCTTCCTCTCCTTCTCCCCTGTCCCCTCTCTCTTTCTCTTACTGCCCCCTCACTCTCCCTCTCTCTCACCCTCTCTCTCTCGCTCACTCGTTCTCCCTCTCCCCTGTTCTCTCTCTCTCTCCCTCGCTCTCTCCCTCTCGCTCTCTCTCGCTCTCTCTCCCTCTCTCTCTCTTTCTCTTTCTCTCTCTTTCTCTCTCTCAATCTTTCTCTTTCTCTCTCTCTCTCTCTCTCTCTCTCGGCTCTCTCTCTCTTCTCTCTTTCTCTCTTATGTCTCTCTCTCTCTCTCTCTCTCTCTCTCTCCCTCCTCTCTCTCTCTTCTCTCTTCTCTTCTCTCTCTCTCTCTGTGTCTCTCTCTCTCTCTCTCTCTCACAATCTCTCTCTCTCTCTCTTTCTCTCTCCCTCTCTCTCTCTCTCTCTCTCTCTCTCTCTCTCTGCTCTCTCTCTCCCTCTCTCTCTTTCTCTCTTCTCTCTCACCATCTCTCTCTCTCTCTCTCTCTCTTTCACCATCTCTCTCTCTCTCTCTTCTCTCTTTCTCTCTCTTCTCTTCTCTCTCTCTCTCTCTCGCTCTCTCTTCTCTTTCTCTGTTCACCGCTTACACGGACTAGTGACCGAGATGCACTCGGTCGCGCTCGCGTTCAGCGAATGAACCCTAACTAGAGCACTGTTTTAACGCCCCAGCCGCATCATAAAACCATGTAACTCACTGCAACCACGTGACCGGCAACTACGGCACGAGTCGTATTCACGCGTGAAATCGATAATAAAAATCGATAAAATACTAATAAAATCGATAAAATACCAATAAGAATCGATAAAATACTATAAGGATCGATAAGGGTAGAAACTGCCAATAAACGGCCATTTCTATTCTCTCGTTAAATGCTATGAATCTGGGTCCGAATCTCAAACCCTCGGGGAGAATTATATACGGCATTAGATATTCGATGAGGTAGTCAATGAATGAATGAATGAATGAATGAATGAATGAATGAATGAATAAATGAATGAATAAATGAATGAATAAATGAATGAATGAATGAATGAATGAATAAATGAATGAATAAATGAATGAATCAATGAATGAATGTTGAATGAATACAATCCAATACGAACATATACTTACGATGTAATATATCTACCGTTTGTTATAATACTTCTCATATTGTGTTGGTATGCCAATACCTCATTAGCTAATTTACCGAATCTACCGTTTGTTATAATCTTATCATACCTCCCGTGTGTTGTTATGCCAATACCTCATAGCTAATTACGAATCTACCGTTTGTTATAATACTTCTCATATTGTGTTGTTATGCCAATACCTCATAGCTAATTACGAATCTACCGTTTGTTATAATACTTATCATAATGTTGTTTCTGTTACAGATGTCGTGCGTAGTTCGTGCTTCATTCACCTATTCAGTCTCTTCCTGTTCTTCATTGCTGCCGGCCTCTGCCTTGCCGGCCATCTAAACATCAAGAAGCAGTCGTACATATTGATAGGTGGAATCATTTTTGTAACAGCAGGTACGTGTAATTATATATTTATATATATATATAGCGTATTTCTATCGCGTTCTCTGTTCTCTGTCTCTCTCTCGCTCTCTTCTCTCTCTCTCTCTACGTCTCTCTCTCTCTCTCTGTGTTGGTGTGTGTGTGTTGATGGGCTGTGTGGTGTGTGTGTGTCGTGCGTGTGGTAGTGTGCGTGCGTTTGCGTGCTGTGAGTGCGTGTGTGCGTGCGTACGTGTGTGTGTGTCTCTCTCTCTCTTTCTCTCCGGCTTTCTCTCTGTCTCTGTTTTTATCTTCCTCTTCCTTTCCATCTCCCTCTAACTCTCCGGCTTGATCTCTATCGATCTCTTTTCCTCTCGCGCGTCCTCTCTCTCTCAATCTCCCTCTCCCCCTCCTTTCCCCTATCTCCCTCTCCCTTTCCCGTCGTCACCCTGCCTCCATCTACCTCTCCCCTATCTTCCTGTTTCTTCCCCTCTCACTTTCTGTATGCCCCCTCCTTCGTTCTCTCTACTCTCTGTCACTATGCCGGTTGCATCGCTACTTCATAATGCTAGAGTATATAACTATACTATGATGCTACTGTATGTACTTGTATATATTATAGTACTAGTATAGTGTAATAGTTTCGTAGTGTAAAGCCATCGTTATGCTCATATTTGTTGCTGAATGCTACTTGTTTAAAAAAGAAAGCTTTATATTACGATAATTATAACTATAATTATGATTATCATTATGATTATGATGTTCTCTTGGCCCATCACTGGCTCGTAGTTGTGTATTACTGATGATGCATTGCGAATTAATTTGGTGGCAGCACTAGTAACAGGAAGCTAAATGACAAGTGGACAGCAGATCAATCACGATGTAATAGTGTATTGTGGATTGACCCGATTAGGTGATGGGATATTTTTTGTAACGAATCGAAAAGTCAATATTTCCTTAGCATTTGCGGTTTTATCGCAATTATTTTCGGATATATATGTATGTGTGTGTGTGTGTGCGTGTGCGTGCGTGTGTGTGCGTGTGCGTGCGTGTGTGTGCGTGTGTGTGTGTGTGTGTGTGTGTGTGTGTGTGTGTGTGTGTGTGTGTGTGTGTGTGTGTGCTGTCTTTGCTGTGTACCGCCGACGTGGTGTGTGTATGAGAAACTAAGCAGGGCGGCGGTGTTGCACAACATTATATACACGCCGCGTGTATGTACGAGCGGGCGGGCAGGCCCGTGAGGAGATGAGATTATGCAGTATTCGACTCTGACGTGGTGTCATTTCGGCTTCCGCGCAGCTGAGCCGCTCCTGTAGAGAAGAGCGAGACAAGGAGGAGGAGGAGGAGGAGAAGAGAGTCGAGGCAGGAGGAGGAGAAGGAGGCGGCGGAGGAGGGAGGGAGGGAGGCGGCGGCGGAGGGACGGAGGAGCGGAGGAGCGGCGGGTGGAGGCGGCGGAGGAGACGGAGAAGGCGGAGGAGGAGAGGAGGGAGGAGGAGTGGAGGAGAGGACGAGGAGGAGGAGGCGGAGGAAAAGGAGGAGGAGGCGGAGGCGGGGAGGGGAGGAGCGGCCGGCGGAGGGGGCGGAGGAACGGGGGAGGCGGGCGGCGTGAGGGGCGAGAGGATGGCGGAGGAGGTTATCGACGCACGCATCCTCCCTTCGGCACGGTCACGCGTCTTCCTCTGCGCTCTCTCTTTCTTTCTTCTCTCTCTCTCTCTCTCTCTCGCTTCTCTCTCTCTCCCCTCTCCTTCTCTCTCTCCCTCCCGTCTCTCTTCTCCCTTGTCTCTGCTTCTCTGTTATCCCCCTCCACTCTCCTCTCTCGCGTATTAGTGCCAGCCACTCTACTGCTGCTGCCTGCTGTGCTGCCTGCCTACTACTGCGTGCTAACTACTGCCGCTTGCTGCTGCTACTGCCTTTTGCTGCTACTGCTGCTGCTCGGCTGCTGCTGCTTTCGCCTACGTGCTGCTGCTGCTGCTACTACTGCCTGTTCGCTGCTTGCTGCCTCCTACTGCTGCTGCTGCTACTATACTGCTTGTGCTACTACTGCGCTACTGGCTACTGCTACTGCTCTGCTACCTGCTTGCTGCGGTTACTGCTGCCTCTGCTGCTGCTACTGCTGCTGCTACTGCGCTACTGCTGCTGCTACTGCGCTCTGCTTGCCTGCTGCTGCCTGCCTGCTGCTGCTACTGCTGCTGCACGCTGTAAAATTCAGCGTGGGTTAATTTGCTTGCGACTCGGCTAAGCTCGAGGTGGGTAATAGTTGAGGGTATTTACGTCGGCGCTGGTGCCGAGAGCGGAAAACAAACCTTGTTATGAATTTATTGCATTAATGTGTGGCGGCCGACCGCCTGCTCGCGCGGGGTGAGCTTCCGTCCTCCCCCTCCTGCCCCTCCTCCCCCTCCTCCCTCCCCCGTGTGTGCGTGATTGCAGGGAGCGGCTTACCCTGTGTAGATATGAATTGAGGAAGAGAGTAAGAGCGGAAGAAAGGGGGGTAGCGGAGAGAGAACAGAGGAGAGAGAGAGAGAGTAGGAGAGAGCGAGAGAGAGAAAGAAAAGAGAGCAATTAGAGAGAGAGAGAATCATTGAGAGAGAAGAGGTAGAGAGAGAGAGAGCGCGGAGAAGAGAGAGAGGGAGGGGAAAAGAAGTGAGAGAAGGATGAGAGAAGCAGAGGGGAGAGGAGGAGGAAGAAGGTAGAGAAGGAGCAGAGAGCGGAAAGAGAGAGCACGCGCGCGAGAGAGACGAGAGAGCACGCAGACGAGACGAGAGATGATGAGAGAACGGGAGAGCGAGAGAGAGAGGAGAGGACGATGAGAGAGAGCACGCGAGAGAGAGAGAGAGCACGCGAGAGAGAGAGAGAGAGCAAATCCCGTACTTCTCGCTTCGCCGGCGTTCATCGATTAATACAGCGATGCCTGCCTGGAAGCTACTCAAGCTAGCATCTACTCATGTCCAGCTCAGATGCCGGCGTGCTCGGTCGCGCGAGACCTCGCGAGATCGATGCGCGACCTTTGACCTCACCGCGCGTCTGCTGAATTCACGCTCACCCTCGCGAGAACTCGCGAGATCGATGCGCGACTTTTGACCTCAACGCGCGTCTGCTGAATTCACTGTGACGCCGCGCAGACGCCCTCGCGAGAACTCGCGAGATTCGAGGCGCGCGCTCGCGAGACTTTTGACCCATTGACTTTGAGCCCTCCTCGGTTCAATCCGGGTAAGATCCGGGATCCGGAATCCGGTATCCGGTAACCGGATACAGTTCGGCGGTGTTCGTGTATTGATGGCGCGCGCGTCGGCTGGGAGATATTGCCGCTGTGCGCTGCTGCTGCTGCTGCTGCTGCTGCTACTGCTACTATGGNAAATATATATATAAATATATATATATATATATATTACGTGGGTTGGCTCCTCGACCGTCACCTTGCGGACATTTAGGAAATACACTGTTTTGTTATAAGTGTTTGAACAATCGATGATGACGTCGATGATGACGTCGATGATGACGTCGATGATGACGTCGATGAGGACGTCGATGATGACGTGTTTGTACGTGTTTCTACTCGCACACATACTCAAACACAGTACACACGTATATATGTATGCATCCATCTATACATATATACATGTACATATATATACATGCTGTTTCGAATTATGGTTATTTTAGTGCACGAAGTGTAACGTGCGCATGCGCGGACGAGCGTGACAAATGTTGTCTTTGTAGGAGAATTTTTCGCGCGTTGGATCCCGCGCGGATTTTCTGTTAACTGTTGAGCAGTACCCGCTGATTGGTTAGCGAGAGACGTATTGTGGCGCCATCTATCGCCGTTAAAGGCGTTAAAACCGCCGGGGATATTGCGACGCTCGCCGCTCGGTGGCGCCAGTAACGACAACCGCTAGGATGACGTCGCAGCGTCTTTCTCGAGCGCGTTCTTGTCTTACGGCGCTGTACTGCCCGGTAGATGTCGCAGCTGTGGTGTCTCGCTCTCTCCACGTGCCGCCGCCGCCGCCGCCACTGCCGCTGCCTCTGTCAGTAGTAGTACAAGGGGATCACCGCCACGGCGGCGGCGGCATTGTAAAAGCGCGGCGGAGGCGGCAGAGCTAAGAGGTGCGGGGCGGTGTGGACGGCGACGGCGGCGGCCATTTGCAATTTGCAGCGTGTTTCCTTCACGCACCCGCCGCCGCTGCTGCTGCTGCTGCTGCTGCTGCTGCCACCCAGCAGCGACTTACTGCTTACGTACGGTAGTGTACGGTGATGTACAGTAACGTACGGTAATGTATAGTAACGTACTATAATGTATATTAGCGTACAGTGATGTACAGTAACGTACGGTGATGTACAGTAACGTACTATAATG
>NW_014578967.1:41834-43169 GCF_000485595.1 Priapulus caudatus
GTATGTGTGTGTGTGTGTATGTGTGTGTGTGTGTATGTGCGTGCGTGCACGCGCGTGCTAGCACGTGTCTAGCTTCTAACATCTCTCCCTCTCTCTCTTTCGCACTAACAGGTCTATGCATCCTGATCGGTCTAGTTGTCTACATCGCACGCCTAACGCAGGAAGTTGGCAATAAACTGAAGGCGAAATCGGCCTTCGACATTCCACGCTTTCAGTACCGCTACGGTTATTCGTTCGTGCTCGCCTGTTTCTCGTTCGGTCTCAGCGAACTGACGGGCGTGCTATGCGTGTACTTGTTCATTACTCTCTACAAGGAGAAACTAAAACGGGACAAGCAACGTCGGGTGACGCACACGAACGCCATCGGCGTCGGCAGCGGCAGCTGTGTCGGCGTCGACGAGAATCAACACCTGAGCCGACGTCCGGCGTCGCACGTCATACAGGACTACCACATGCACACGCCGCGCTGCCCGTCGCGGACGCGAGGGGGCGCTGGTGCTGCGGCGGACGCGGAGACGTCGCCCGTCGAGAACTTCGTCGGCGGGCATCACAGCCGCAGCCACACGCCCGTGTCGATCGCCGACAACGTGTCGCGCGAGCTGTCGACGTACAACATTCCGCGCGACGTCTCGCACAACACGATGTCGACGACGGTCGACGTCACGCGCGAGCATCAGTATGAGATGATGCGGAAGCAGACTCCAGTGTAGGAAATCACGTCGGCAACCGACGGCGACGCCCCCGACGACGCCGACGACGACGACGACGCCGACGACAACGATGACGTCGACCGGACGACGACGGCGACGACCGGACGACGGACGATGGTGCCCGTCGTCGTCGTTTATGGGTTGTTGTTTTTTCTCGGCGCGGCGCGGCGCCCCCTGGCGGGCGTCGCTCGAAAGCCGCACGCTGAGCTTTCCGATGCAATCGCGGCGTGCGAGAGTGACGTCATGCGTGGCTGCCAACATGGCGGCGGCGTGACGAGTGACCACCAACATGGCGTCCCGTGCACGACCACCGCAATGACGTCAGACCTGCCGAGATGACGTCACGATCGTCGCGGGGAATTGGACGCGGAAATCGAAGTCGAGCGCACGTCGCGACGGTTATAGACTGCCCCGCGACTTTTTTGCGCTCGCACCTCGACGCTATCGGAGAAAAGGGGTGCCCGTCTAGGGCAGCCCCCACCCTCTGGTTTTGAAGGAAGGGCGTTGTTGCTTTTAACTTCCCTTGTCGCCCTCGGGGACACATACTACCGTGAGAAACTCTGGTAAACGTGGGAAGTCCATGCCCACATATACATATACATATATATATATATATATATATATA
>NW_014578967.1:44953-48472 GCF_000485595.1 Priapulus caudatus
GGACGATGATGATAGCTAGGGATGATGACGATAGCTAGGGACGATGACGATAGCTAGGGACGATGATGATAGCTAGGGATGATGACGATAGCTAGGGACGATGACGATAGCTAGGGACGATGACGATAGCTAGGGACGATGACGATAGCTAGGGATGATGACGATAGCTAGGGATGATGACGATAGCCGGTCACGTGCGCGACACGTGCTCGGCGGCCATTTTGTTGGTTGGTGCGTGCGTCCGTCTGTCTCTTTCGCGCATAAGCTCGGGAGAAAAGCGGAAAAGGCGACTAAATGAAACTCTAATCTATTCGAGCTCGATCTTTGTGGATACTGTACCACGGTTCGGCCCCCGTGTGTTCAAGCTTGGTAAACGTTGTTCTACACTCGGTTCACCTTCCTAATAGTTTCATCTTCACTTATAGCAACTCCCTCTCCCGTCCACCCCTCCTTCTCCCGTTCATCCACTCCTCCCCCTCCCGTCCACCCCTCCCTCCCCCTCCCTCCGTAGCTCCGAGCAACCACTCCCACCCCACCGTGCGCTGTCTTCCGTGCGCCTTACATTAATGTCTCCGACGACTGATGACGCAGCGGGCGTCGATGTCGTCACGTACATTCGTTCGTCGTGACGTCACGGGTTCTTGCGTGTTTAGTCACCGCCGCCGCCGCCGCCGCCGCCTCGCAATTCGACGTGTAACTTCCGTAAGTTTTCCGTTCTTTTTTGATGTCGTGAACAAACTACGTGTTTGTATCGCACCACCGCCGCCGCCGCCGCCGCCGCCGCAGCGCGTTCGTTCGTTCGTTCGTCTGTTCGTTCGTTCCCGCTGATGTCGTCGTCTGTTCCGCGAGACTCGAGCGCCATCTAGCGCCGTAATAACGAACTACACGGCGACCACGCGGACGATATGTTTTCCGACTCCCACCCACCCACACGCGCGTGCGTGCGTGCGTGCGCCTACACGCGCGCGCGCATTTTCTTTGTCTACGTGTATCTAGCAGTATAGTAGTCGCTGTAACTGACAGTATACGTTCGCGCGTCGAAACGAGAACCGATTTTTGTGAAACGAGATTTTTTGAAACAGTTGCGATGTTAGTGAATTGAGCTGCATGATCAACATCACCCCACCAACACACACACCTTGCCACGATGGTCGCCACCACACTGTTATAGCGTATGACAGATATACGATACGATACGATACGATACGGGCTTCCAATAGAGACGTACTCACTAGTAGCGGCTCGTGCGTGCCTGGCTGGCTGCTCTACTCGTACTGTCTCTCTCTCTATTATATAGTCATTGTCTAGGACTCTATAACGCGTGTGTATAGAGGAGGTACGAGCGGACTGTCTGAAAACCGCCTGCTTAAATCATCGACAACAAAACTTCTCACATCGTACGGTAATGTATAGTAACGTACTATAATGTATATTAGCGTACAGTGATGTACAGTAACGTACGGTGATGTACAGTAACGTACGGTAATGTACAGTAACGTACGGCAATGTACGGTAACGTACTGAAATGTATAGTAGCGTACGGTAATGTACAGTAACGTACAGTAATGTATTGTAGCGTACTGTAATGTACAGTATTGTACAGTGTTGTACGTAATGTACGGTATGGTACTGTAACGTACCGTAATGTACATTCATGTACAGTGTTGTACATAGTGTACGGTACGGTACTCTAATGTACAGTTATGTACAGTAATGCGCGTTAATGTACGGTAACGAACTGTATTGTACTGTAATGTACGTTTATGTACAGTAATGTACGGTAATTTACGATAATGTACAGTAAATTATTGTAATGTACGGTAAAGTACTGTAAGGTACGGTAAGGTACGGGGCGCGAGACGATGTCGTGTGATCCTTTGCAGTCTTCGAAAAAATGAACCACTTCCTTTGTACGTTGTTATAATATATTGATTGTGTATATTACGATAAGATATAATGCTACCGTGAGCGCGTGGGAGGGGCGAGGGAACCACCCCCTCCCCCGGCGCGCGCTCCCGTCGCCCCTCCCCCCTCCGCCGGTGTACGGCGCTGTTTTTTGCGTCAGGCCACGGCCCTCCGGGTGTTGCGTTAACGCGGTAGTCTGCTGCTGTTGCTGATGCGGTTGCTAGGGTAACAGTCGCAGCATCATCATTGTATAGTATGAAGTATTCCCTCGCGCGTTGCACCTTGGGGGTATTGCAGAGGTCCGGTTGGCGCGCATGGCACCTTGGGAGAATTGCAGAGGTGCGGTTGGCGCGCGTGGTATCTCCTAATGCATTTATACTGTTTCAGGAGTTCAGTATTACTCACGTACGAGCACCCCGTCTCCCCCACGCGTTCCCATGGCAACGTCGCCGTTGTTGTTGTTTTCCCTTTTATCGAATCTCGTTGTTCTACCCCAGCGAATTCGTGTAATACGAATTCGACGACAGCGTCACGCCTCACCCCTCTCCTTAATGATACACACCTGTTGTTCTGAGATGACCCACGTTCTCCTTTTTTTGCTCATTATTGCGATGAGTTTTCTGTGAAACTGCAGCGTGTAGAATCGCAGTGTAAACTAGAAGCTTGCTTCGAGTGAAGCCATTGCGTTCACAGCAAAGCGCCTGAACGTCCGGTTAGAGACGATGACGATAGATAGGGACGATGACGATAGCTAGGGATGATGACGATAGCTAGGGACGATGACGATAGTTAGGGACGATGACGATAGCTAGGGACGATGACGATAGCTAGGGATGATGACGATAGCTAGGGACGATGACGATAGCTAGGGACGATGATGATAGCTAGGGACGATGACGATAGNCCTCTCTCCTCCTCTTTCTCTTTCCTCCTCCTCCTCTCTCTCTCAGCACCCCTTGTTACTCTCTCTCTCTCTCTCGCTCACACCTCTCTCTCTCGCTCTCTCTCTCTCTCTTTCTCTTTCTCCTTCTCTCTCTCCCCTCTCCTCTCTCTCCCTCTCGCCCTCTCTTATCTCTCTCTCTTATGCGCTCGCGTTATAGAGGGCGCTGTCGCCTCTGATTCCGCAAAAAATTTAAATCGCTTCTTGAACGTAAATAATCGGACAGCCGAGCGTTTCACGTGGTTGTTGTTGTTGATGATGTTGTTGTTGTTGTTGTTGTTGTTTATTTTTTCCGTTTCGTCGTCGTCACACTCCTCTCGGATTCGTGTTTAGAATGATGGAGCTTTTGTACAGCGGTCGCGCCGTCGCTTCCGTCTACGACGCCGACGCCGACGACGACGACGTTGACGATGACGCGTTTCTTACACGGGGGCGGTGATAGAGCTCGTTTCAAGCGTTAGAAAGCTTATTATATATATATAATATTACACGTACGATGTCTTCGTTACGTACGAGATGTCTCGTGCGCGATTTCCTAATAAAATCATATAGGCATGACGTGATTGCAGGTATTCTGTTCTGTGTTATTTATTCCTGACTGGCGACCGTGCTGTTAATGAAACGTTTTTAAGCGCTGTCCGGCATATACGTTTGTTGCGAGTATGTATATATAT
>NW_014578968.1:0-14535 GCF_000485595.1 Priapulus caudatus
GTCATTGGTCCTACGGGTCGTTGATCCTACGGGTCGTTGGTCCTACGGGTCGTTGATCATACGGGTCGTTGGTCCTACGGGTCGTTGATCATACGGGTCGTTGGTCCTACGGGTCTTTGGTCCCACGGGTCGTTGATCCTACTGGCCGTTGGTCCTACGGGTTGTTGGTCCTATGGGTCGTTAGTCCTACGGGTCATTGGTCCTACGGGTCGTTGATCCTACGGGTCGTTGGTCCTACGGGTCGTTGATCATACGGGTCATTGGTCCTACGGGTCGTTGATCCTACGGGTCGTTGGTCCTACGGGTCGTTGATCATACGGGTCGTTGGTCCTACGGGTCTTTGGTCCCACGGGTCGTTGATCCTACGGGTCGTTGGTCCTATGGGTCGTTGATCATACGGGTCATTGGTCCTACGGGTCGTTGATCCTACGGGTCGTTGGTCCTACGGGTCGTTGATCATACGGGTCGTTGGCCCTACGGTTCGGGTCTATAATCCCACGGGTCGTTGGTCTTACGGTTAGGGTATATACGGTTATATTATACAGTTAGGGTCTAATACGGGTTATATACTATGTATAATAGAGTCTATATTTATACCACGTTACAACGGCCCGGGTTTGTTGACGCGCAGATTAGTGACGTCATACAGTACGCAGCGTTCGCGCGTTTCACATCAAGTGGTGATGGTACCCACATAATTTCGCACAATTTCTTAAAATACAGAGAACATTTTACCAATTTGGTGGTTTCAAGTTATTAATGGATATGTCGCAGTAAATACTAACAGCAGTCAGCAGATGTTACCCAGGTTTTTTCGGAATTTCTGCATACCGCAGCACAGGGAAGAGCCGCGTTTACTTCTGCTCAGTATCGTATGGAAGTACTATTATTTTTTTGAAATTATACATTTAAATTAGAGAGGCTATCCAATTCACTATTGTGATATGAAAAATGCTTATCACAATGTTGCGCTTTATTAATGTTAAAGCACCTGAACTTTGTTCCGAACAATGACTATTCAAATGCTTTACTGTGATAGTGATGTCCAGTATATCAAGATAAATAAATGTTTAAATGAAAAAAAATTGTAATTACATCAGCTGAGCTCAATAAATGACGCCACGGGACAAAAAACATGTTTGCAGTAAAGACAAATTTTTTGGTTATTATTTAATATATTCACATAATTATACTTCGAAGTACAATGACTATATTTGACTACAAAATGTCTAAATATTAGTGTAGTTATGAACGTCTTTACATGTTACACGAGAATTATAAAAATGTATCAGTGACCTATTTAGATGGTGGAATCGTTTCAGACCTTTAGGTTTAACTGAAAAGAAGAAAATATTGCCTTTAAAGATGATAAGGCAACACTTTAGACAAGCTTGACTTTAGCAGACCACAAATCCAGTACCATGATTCTTAGCTGAACTGTTTAATGCAGTCATAAAATAGCTTCAGGTATTTAAATAAATTTTGGTATAATGCATAGAAGAGTTACCTACTGAATCACGGCATTACCGTTCACTACATAAACCGCTATCAGTCCGGTTTTAGTAAACTCATCCTAGCGAAATCAGAACTTTCCCGTATGTTTGACTGACAAATAACCCAGACCTTATTTTAAATAAGGAAATTATTTTAATAGCAAAAATGAGAATATTTGTTGTACAATATCCTAGACACGTCGAAAACAGTAATCCAGTAATTTAAATTGACATAGGCAACGATGCAACCACGTTGTACACCCAGGCAGTACAGGCATTCACCTTATACTGTATTGAGTGAACTACTAGTAGGAATTGGTATGACATTGGTCGACGACCGGGCGTATTGATGTCTGTAGTGGAGACTTAGTTTGAGCATTGTGAGTCATATAACAATAACTTGCTAGTCGGGAGTGTGCAGATGGTTTCAAGAAATAGACAAGCAGAATTAAGGTTGACGTTGTTCTTTATTTGTACAAGTGACAGGAAGCATACTCGTCCATTCTTATATAATATGTACTGGCTTTGTACAAGAACTGGCTTGTTTTAATTCTCAAAGATATACCCTGGTGACTGCCATCTATGATACCAACCAGCAGCCAATAAATGAATACTGATTCAGGCAGAATGTAACGGATATGACATCGTGCAGCAAAAAAACAGGCATGGTTCACTCAATTATGAAATATCAGTTTGCTAGAGTAGACATTTCCCTGGTTCTTTGGTTCTGACGATATATATTACGGGTCTGTGCTGTGTGTGCGTGCATGTGTGTGTGTGTGTGTGTGTGTGTGTGTGTGTGTGTGTGTGTGTGTGTGTGTTTGTGTTTGTGTAAGTATACGAAGGCACAGATACGCGAAGGAGCTGGTCAGTAGTGATTTCACGAAATTATGTCATGCGGCATTAGGTGTAGATTTGTAGTTACCTGAAACCATTACATTAACTGATCAGCAGTATAAAATTATTTCGGTATCGACGGTTTGTCCAACACTAGAAGAATTACGAGTTTATACGCCTATTATACGCCTAATTTATACTCCTAACTTATACGCCTAACTTACTACGCTAAAAGTAACTTACTACGTCAAAAAACTGTTTTGTAAAAAGACACTCCTCTCACATATTTCTTTTTTTTGTAATATCGAATAAAAGCCGAATAATTTCTAATTAAAGCCAACAGCCAAAACGGACCTTCAACTATATAAAGCACACGATTACAGATAATAGCCAATATCCAGTAAAAAGTCTGTCCGAGAATGAAACTCAACGTAAACTTTACCCGTTTAGTTATTGATTAACGTTTTTAAAATTAATTATCGATCTGCTAAACTAATTAACCGAGATATTGATTGACTCGTTGATTAGTTGATTTATTTGTTGATCTATTGACTATTTTACACATCGTTGATTTATCTGTACTGCGCAGCTATGCGATTTTACTGTGACGCAAAGGTATTGCTAACCATACTTTGTATTGTTGTTGGTTCTCTTCCCAGCAGGATATGCAAGGGCCAAATAAACCTGTCTATTTTATTATTGCATGGCAAAACCTACAGATCTGGAAGCACCGCTTTGACGCGTCTTATTCGTGTAGTACTGTTTAATGTGCACACTGCAGAAATGCTATCATTAGAGTTAAACAGACGTACATAGATGGATATATTTAGATACAACAGACTTGTATCTTAGTTACAACAAGTAACGAGACACACGAGATTTCAGCGTAAACTATATTGTGCCGTTTATATGCTTAACTAGCTCTACATATTTGTACCTATCTTAGGTATCATCACGCCTATGTTTGTACACGTGAAAATTTCATTGAAAACACAAATTACTAGATGATAATCGCAATAGTTTAACTACATCACAGATAAAGTCAGAGTCAATGTTATATATTATGTTGGCTTGCTATAACATCATTGCTGAATAATATATGTGGCATGTAACTTTTACGTAATCACTTGTGCCTAATGCATAACTGTGCTTAATTTCTAGCAACACATTTAGTGAAAAAACCGGGAACTATATTATTTGTGCATATCCTTAACATCAGTATACGTGAATAAGCTATAAAAGCTTTATCAGGTGCATGTATATAAGGTATCCTAGTAACCATTATCTACGATTCTGTCCTTAAAATCTGGTCTTCGCATCGCAGCTATAGACTCGATCGCGCGAATGTAAGTTTGGTCCACACGTTACATATACACACATAAGCCTACACTCGGCTAGAACTGTCATACCTACTTTCCTGGCTCACTGATACTCCCCGCTAATGACGAATGATATAGTAGTTATAGATACATTGATATATAACGTTTGTATTTTGGGGGGAATATATTGCACCTTTCCTTTTGATAGTGCCAAGTAGAAGCGGTTCTAGTCTACCTAAACTACCTGCTACAAGATGCATCTGCTGTCTATGGCCGGGAAAGCGTTTTTTACCCATCTCCGCTTCCACTCTCATTCTCCCTATCACTTTACCTGCATTTGTCATTCTAAATCATCAACTCAACGTACGTGGGTTAATGATTATATCTATCTTCTAATCTATCTCGATGCACTTCCCTTTCCCCGCGTTCTCCCCCCGTATATTATGTAGTTGTCGTTCTCTCGTTCTCCCTCTCTCGGATATGCTCATCTGATACAACGAACTGTGCATTATGATCGCGCGCTCGAATGCCGACGCTTCTTTCTTCTCCGCCGCCGGTTCTTATTGGAGTTTCTGCGCATGCGCGCCTCGCCGCACTCCTCCGCGTTTCTGGCGTCTGCCTTTGAGCCGCGGCCGGCGGGGCAGCGCTTGCACGACGTCTGTCCGAACTCGTCCTGATAGGTGCCGATCTCGCAGGGAACGCACGTGGTGGCGTTCTCCGGGAGGTACTTGCCACGCGGACATGCGACTGCGTTGCGACAAACAGAGAAACGGAGAGACACACGAGTTATACAAATTAGATGACCAAAAACTCAAAATTTCGCTTGGGAACTGGGTTTATCTGATTCAGCATACTCGAATTATGTTAAAAAGTCTGGTTCCCAACTTTTACTCCAAAATGCCCCTAACATTCACATTTTTCAGAAATCCCACAAGTCTATTACGACGACGAATTTAATGCGGTTCATTAATTAAAGGAGGGTTGTAATACCATTAGATTCGGTGATACCAAATATCCATATACGTTTTTATTCCTATCGGCCTACCTACGATTCGGTTAGTTACGAAATTATAATAAGACAATGAGAACAGCAACAATGTATGTAGTAGAAGAGCACGTTTGGCTGGAAAGAGTTCGATAAGAAATTAGGACAAATTAAGGTAATAGAAGTCTCAGCTGTTTTCACGGTGGCCCGGTCCATAGACACTGACTAAATAATGTTCACCAAAAATGAGAAATTATGTCTAGTATGTACACAAGAAAAATGTTCAGACTGGGGTTCCTGTTGATCTTTCATGCTGAAATTACTGTAACATATTTTCAGGAACGCATAAACCATTTTTTTACAGTTTATGCGCTCTTAATACTTCCTATGTTTTTCCATTGCATGTTTTGGCAGATTGCAGCTTCCGCGGTTGCTACATCCATCCATACGCCCTCTCTAAACCTAAAGCCTACTCTGTCCAACAACATGCGTAATTTAATTACCGAGTATAATCATAATTGAAATTGAACTGTAGTGTATGCGGCCAATAAATATGTATTCACCATGCAGTTTACTCTGAAAAATTAGACATAGCATTATTGCACGTTCGCATGCCGTGAATTTATGCAAATTTAATTTTTGCAGTTTTTAGGACGCTAACCGTTTGTATTTACAATGTGACTGTAGGAATACAGTTGGGCGCATGCGCATGCGCGTATACCTACCGCATTTGTAGTCGCTCAGACGAGGTTCGTAACCAGGTGTGCAGGACACATTTCTGATGTATCGCGTATACGCTAAGAAGAGAAAAATACGTGAGCAAAGCGCCATAAATTATTTATTTATTTTAATGCATTCTCTGCCTCCTCTCCTCTTCACTCTCCAATTTTTTTCACTCTTTCCCTTTCCCACCTCTCTGTGCAAGTCTTCCTCCCGGTCTCTTTCTCTCTCTCTCTCTCTCTCTCTCTCGGCTTCACTTAAGAAACATGAAGCGTAAAGCGAACATGCTCACGTGTGCAGTCTGGCATGTGGCGGGATGGGTACCACGTCGCGTCTCCGCCGCACATGTACACCTTGTGGCCCGCTAGCTGGTAGCCCGTGTAGCTCTCGTTACACGTCGGCTTGCAGAACATGCCGTACATCCACTTGACGCAGTTGGGATTGCCGTTCTCCGGTCCCGTGGGCGGGTCGCATTCGCGCCCTGCCGGATAAGACGAACCTCGTTCACACGGCAATACGCTACCCGGATACATACGTACATACACCGAGTTAAATGCATTCAGGTTTGTAGCCGTTTATCAAAAGTGAGGAGTAAATAACAGGAGTGAAGAAAAACACAATTGATTTGGTTCACTTCTCTTAATTAATGTGATAAATCCTGTATAGTAAACTTCTGGTATGATAACAAGGAACTGTATTATCCACTTCTGGTATGATAATAAAGCATTGCATAAATCGCTTAGACCTGGCGGTTATGTCATCCGGGTTGCCTTCACACATCAGAAGATGCACGGATTGGGGAATATTGGGGATAAACATGATAAATTCAGGGTGGATGGAACGCGGTGGGCCAGCTGCTGCGAGACTCAGGCTTATTGAATGCATGAAACAAAACGGAAAAAGTTTACATAATATTGTCCAGGTTAAATAATGAACAGGACCGTTGTGCGCAGTGAAAGGGGAAACATTTTTCTTAAATTCCCGCGGGGTGTGACGAGTAGCAACAGTCGCAGCAGCAGCAGCAGCAGCAGCAGCAGCAGTAGCAGCAGCAGCAGGATGAGGAAGAGGAGAAGAAGAAGAAGAAGTAGAAGAAGAAGAAGAAGAAGAAGAAGAAAAGAAGAAGGAGGAGCAGCAGCAGCAACGGGAGGAGGAGGAGAAGGAGGAGAAGGAGAAGAAGGAGGAGGAACAGCAGCAGCAGCAGCAGCAGTAGCAGCAGTAGCAGCAGTAGCAGCAGTAGCAGCAGTAGCAGCAACAGCAGCAGGATGAGGAGGAGGAGGAGGAAGAGGAGAGGGAGAAGGAAGAAGAGGAGGAGGAGGAGGAGGAGGCGAAGGAGAAGGAGAAGGAGCGGGCATGACGAGTAGCAGCAGCGCAGCAGCAGCAGCAACGCAGCAGGCAGCAGGCAGCAGAGGGGGAAGAGGCAGCAGCCAGCAGGCAAAAAAAAGCGGAGGAAGAGAGGAGGAGAAGAGAGGGCGGAGCGGGCAGCAAAGGGCGGGCAAAAAACCCGCGGAGGAGAACGAGGACGGAGGAAGAGGAGGCAGGTGCAGCAGCAGCAGCCAGCAGAGGAAGGGCAGCAGCAGCAGCAGCACAGCAGCAGCAGCAACAGCAGCCAGGCACAGCAGCAGGCCAGCAGCGCAGCAGCAGCCAAGCAGCAGCAGCAGCAGCAGCAGCAGGCGAAGCGCAAGCAGCAGCAGCAGCAAGTCAGCAAGAGCAGCAGCATCAGCAAGCAGCAGCAGCGCACGCAGCAGCAGCAAGCAGCGCAGCAGCAGCAGCACACAGCAGCAGCAGCAGCAGAAGCGCAGCAGCCAGCAGCAGCAGCCAGCAGCAGCAAGCCAGCAGCAGCCAGCAGGCAGCACAGCAGCGAGCCCAGCCAGCAGCGCAGCACATGCAGCAGCAGCAGCAAGCAGCAGCAGCAGCAGCAGCCAGCAGCAGCAGCAGCCAGCAGCGCAGCAGCAGCAGCAGCAGCAGCAGCGCAGCACAGCACAGCGCAGCAGCAGCAGCAGCAGCAGCAGCAGCAGCAGCAGCAGAGAGCAGGCACGCAGCATGCAGCAGCAGCAGCAGGCAGCAGCACAGCAGCAGCAGCAGCCAGCAGCAGCCAGCAGGCAGCACGCAGCACAAGAGCAGCCAGCAGCAGCCAGCAGCAGCAGCAGCAGCAGCCAGCAGCAGCAGCAGCAGCAGCAGCAGCAGCAGCAGCAGCAGCAGCAGCAAGGCAGCAGACAGTAGTATAGTAGTAGTAGATAGTAGTAGTAGTAGTAGTAGTTATATAGTAGTAGTAGTAGTAGTAGTGAGTAGAGTAGTATAGTTAGTAGTTAGTAGCCAGCAGCGCCAGCAGCAGCTAGGAGGAGGAGGCAGTAAGAAGAAGACAAGGAAGAAGAAGAAGAAGAAGCAAGGGAGGAGGAGAGGGAGGAGGAGGAGGAGGACGGAGGAGGGGTGAGAGAGGGAGGAGAGAGGAGGAGGAAGGAGGCAGGAGGGAGGAAGGAGGAGGAGGAGGAGGAGCAGTAGATAGCAGCAGCAGCAGCAGCGAGGAGGTGGAGCAGTCTGCGCCAGTAGCAAGCCCAGCAGTTAGCAGCAGCAGCAGCAAGCAGCCAGCAGCAGCAGCGGCAGTAGCAAGCCATAAGCAGGCAGTGTGAGCAGTATCCGCAACAGCAGCAGGTAGAAGGAGGGAGCAGCCAGAAACGGGAGATAGAGGAGGAGGAGGGAGGAGAAAGAGAGGAGAAGGAGAAGAAGAAGGAGGAGACGAGGGCAGTGCAGCAGTAGTAGCAGCCAGCAGAGGAGGAGAGGAGGAGGAAAGGAGGAGGAGGAGCGAGAGAGTACGAGGCCAGGAGGAGGAGCAACGGAAGGAGGAGCAGGTAGAAGGAGGAATTTGGGAGCAGCAGCAACGGGAGGAGGAGACAGGAGAAGCCAGCAGCAACGGGAGGAGAGCAGGAGAGGAGGAGAGAAGAACGAGAGAAGGGGGAGGAGGAGAGCAACAGACGAGGAGGAGGAAGAGGCGGAGGAGGAGGAGGAGGAGGAGGGAGAGGAGGACGGAAGAGGAGGAGGAGCAGCCAGCAAGCAATAGCAGCAGCAGCAGGCAGTAGCAGCAGTTAGCAGCAGTAGCCAGCAGTAGCAGCACGTAGCAGCAGTAGCAGCAACAGCAGCAGCAGGATGAGAGGAGCAGAGAGAGGAGTGAGAAGCAAAGAAGAAAAGCAAATAGGAGGAGGAGGAAGAGGCAGGAGGAGGAGGAGGAGGAGGAAGAGGAGGAGCAGCAGCGAGCAAACCAGCAGGAGCAGCAGCAACGGGAAGAGGAGAGGAGGAGAAGAGAGGAGGCAGTTAGCAGCAGCCGTATAGCAGCAGCAGCCGCAGCCAGCGCGCAGTCAGCATGGATGGAGGAGCAGAAGACAACGGCGAGGAGGAGCAGGAGGAGGAGAGATAGGAGGAGAAGGAGGAGGAGGGAGGAGGAGGATGGAGGAGCAGCAGCAGCAGCCAGCAGCAGCAAGTAGTAGGTAGTAGTAGCAGCGCGGCAGCAGGAGAGAAGAGGAGCGAGCAGTAGCAACGGGAGAAGGAGCAGGGGGAGAAAGGAGAAGAAGAGGAGGAAGAGGCGAGATCAGCAACGGGTGAAGAGAAGGAGCGAGGAGGAGCGCAGCCAGCAGCACGGGAGGAGGAGCAGGAGGAGGAGAAGGAGGAGAAGGAGGAGGAGGAGCAGCAGCAGCAGTAGTAGTAGTAGTACAGCAGCAGCAGCAGCAGCAGCCAGCCAGCAGCCAGCAGCATAGCAGCAGCAGGAGGAGGAAGAGGAGGAGCAGTAGCAACGGGAGAAGGAGCAGGAGAGAAGGAGAAGGAGGAGGAGGAAGAGGAGGATCAGCAACGGGGAAGAGAAGGAGGAGGAGGAGCAGCGCCAGCCACAGCGGAGGAGGAGCAGTGAAGGAGACGAGAAGGAGAAGAAGGAGGAGGAGGAGCAGCAGCAGCAGTAGTAATAGCAGCAGCAGCAACAACAACAGCAGCTACAGCAGGAGCAGCAGCAGCAGTAGTAGCAGCAGCAGCAGCAGGAGCAGCAGCAGCAGCAGTCGTTAATATTACATATCCGCTGGTAATGTAACCTGGCGCTACTGGACACGACAATCTGATTGCTGCATGTGTTTGAGCAGGCATACGCTAACGTATACATTCGAGAGAAAACATTCGCCGTAGGTGGCAATGCCCGCAGAACTCGTATATAATCTACGTACAAGGAAAAGAGCTGTGCTGTTTGATGCTGTAGATGTACAGGCGACGATGATGCCGTGCTGGGAAATCGATGGAAACTACGCGACACGATACGTTAACGTTCCTTTAAAATTACATATTGCGTTGTTGCTTAGGCTCACTATCTCACTCTTCATGTTGCTGCATGCGCATATTGCGCTCGGCCGCAGTTTACGCCAATTTTACTACTTATAAATTGTTGTTTGAGCACATTTTACTCCGTATACGTTTTTGTTTAGGCGCACTTTCTCACTAAATTGTTGTTTACGCACATCTTCCATTACATTATATTGGGTTTTTACCTATATGTTATATGTTTTGCATGTCAACTGCATCGGTGTTTACGTACATTTCTCTCCACAGATTGGTGTTTGCGCTCATAATATTCCCTAAATAGGCTCTACGTACATTTTAGTCCTTGCATAATATTATTTACGCATACCTCACTCCCTACACTCGTGTTTATCCATTGAGAAAAGCGCCGTATCCTATATTATAATATATAGTATATAGTATATAGATTTACTTGAGTCGACACTTGCAGTAAAAATTGGGGTTTCGTAGGCTTAAGACCAACATCCCCACCCTAACAGCGCATAACAGCGAGTAGCCATGCTGGACAAAACTTGTTAACGAGACCAAATCATTACAGTTGCGGAGGCCTTATGGCATTGGTAATGGAACCGACAAAAGAATAAAAAATAGTTGCTCACATATTATATTTTACTCACGACATTGGTGTTTACGTACATTTTATACTGACACCGAACTCGCACGTCGCCTCGTTTCCTGATGAGTCGGTCGCTACATATTTGACGACAAAATCACCGCGTTCGAACCTCTCTCCCGGCTCCTGAAACACACGCAACATATAGAGCATTAGACAACATCTCGCCTGTTAACGTAAAACGCTCGGAACATCAAGAAAATTAACTCAGCCGACCACAAACTCGGGCAGAGACTTGTAGCAGACCTTGCAGCGCGAGTTGTGCAAAGCTACTTGACGTCAAGAGCAAGCGTGCTAGAGGCGCTCGAGTAAAAACAGGTAAATCGGCAAAACGCGACAATGTTCTGCAAACATCGCGGCGAAATGTTCTCCGATATTAAATTTTCTCGATTACTGTTATTAAGGTACACAATGCCGGAGGTAGCTCGCTGCATCAACAACAAATGTATCATCACGGGTAGCGCTGGAAAATCGTAGAATTGTCGACGCAGTGAAGATGCTTGAAGTTTTGCTTTCTTGGAGAATAAATGTATAACACACATACGAATACAAATCAATTATGCGAGCGAGTGCGCATCGTATTTATTCCAGTTTGAACACATACGGATGTAAAAACGACCACCGTGATTACATATACAATATTGTGCACGGGTATATATATATATATATATATATATATATTTATATATATATTATATATATATTATGTCAGTATTGTTATATGTTATAAAGAAGCACTAATATGACACAATTGTTGTCAATTAATTTGTCCATTATGTCATGTATTTTGTCAGTATATTATTTGTTCATTATTTGTGCAATAGTGATTGTATTATTTAGCTCCTGCATGTATATGTATAATTAATGTGGGTAGGGGGGGAGCGTCTTTGATTTGTGTGTGCTGTTGGTCGTGCCGCGCTTCGCGCTTGCTGACGTTTCGGGTGCTTCCTAGCGTGAGTTTCGAGACGGTACTGCACGTGAACATTGTCAGTAAACTCCGGCTGCTGCCAAGAGACGGCGGGGCGGGTAATTTTGGGACCCTGCACTCCTCGCTCGTCACACCTCAATAGAGGCGAGCATCTGGACACAGGATGCGAAAGCTAGTTGTGTCGCTAACAAAACGTATGGTAGTTTAAAACTTGCTCTATTATAGACTTTTTTCGATCACACAATAGAAGAATCATCAGTGAATTACCGCCACAACGATCAAATTCAATAGAGTCTGTCAATCACGGGGCTACGCTTACAAGAAACATTGGTAATTATCGTTGTGATGCAGCAGATTATACGACGTCAGTGATTGATTCGATTGATTTTGTATTCACTTGCGCAGTGCTTCAATGGTTCAATATCTGGAATATCCGAGAATTATTATATAATTTATTTTCGACATGCTTCCCTCGTTAAACCATTAACCAGACATCGCACACTGCTTGCATTATAGTCTACGTAAAACAATGCCGAGTAACACGCGAACTGTTCAAAAAGTCGACATGTATGTAACCGTATAATTGCGCGTGAGCTTGACTCGATTAGCACGATGTATCCGCGCGGACGCGTGATTGCCTGCCTGCTAGATGAGCTACAGTGGCTGTGCACAAATGATTAGTAACATGTATTTAATTAACATATTTTTATATAATCATTAATAAAATTACCATTGATAATCAAAGTACAATTATATAATCACATAATTCACAATATACGAGATTATTCACATTATTGCTTGCGTTTGTAGTGAGGCGCAGCTGTGTGGATCGTCTGTGGGGATGGTAGCGGGGCAGGAGATTTGCTCACTTACCAGCACGTGTACTTGCATCGTCACTCGTCACGACTTATAGTCTGTCAGCTGCTTGCTACGCCGACACTCGATCTCAGTACGTCCCCGGGATAGACAGCGCTGGCGCAAGCACCCACGGCCGGAGACGCCTGTCAGGGGGAAACACGTGCTAAACGCTGTACAGCGCTGTCCAGCAATGTCTGCCTTACGAAAAAGCACGTTTCTAAACGATGTCACAGGACTGGACGGCAATGATCTGCCTACGAAAAAACACGTTGTCTAAAACGATGTCCACAGGCTGACATGCAATCGTCTGCTACGAAAAACACGTAGCTAAACACTGTCCAGGCTGCGGCAATGTCTGCTATTGAAGAACAGGGGCTAAACGCTGTCACTAGGCTCGGCAAAGTTGCTTTGGGCTGCGCAAAACGTGATAAACGCTTCACATGCTGCGGCAATGTCTGCTCGAAAACACCGTGCCTAAACGCGATGTCACAGGACTGCGGCATGTGCTGCCTTACGAAAAACACATGCTAACGCTGTCGCATGCTGCCGGCAATTAAGCAACGAAAACACGTGCTAAAACGCTTTCAGAGACCAGTGAGCGTATCAGCGCTAAGAAAACACATGCGAAACCGATCACACGGATCGTCGGAGTCACACAGCAACAAGAATATGTTTAAACACTGTTACGTACGCAGGGCGAGCAGCCTCTACGCGGTTGAAAAACACAGTGGTAAACGTGTGTCACCAGGCTTGTGAACGCCTGCTACGAAAAAACACGTGGTTAACGTGTCACATGCGTGTGTGAACGCGCTGCTTACAGAAAAACACGTGGTAAACGTTGTCACAGGCTGCGAGCAATGTCTGCTACGCAAACACACACGTGCTAACGCCTGTCACCGGCTGTAAACGTCTGCCTACAAGAAAAGACAATGCTAAACACTGCTCACGGGCCTGTGTGAACGCCTGCTACAGAAAAACACGTGCTAAACGCTGTCACAGACCGGCGACACCTGTCACGGAAAAAACATATTACAAACATTTTCAAATGCGGGCGACGACTGTCACAGAAAAAACACATGATGAACGCTGTCACATTGTTACGACGAGTATTGTGCAAAAAAACACACACACACACGCACACACAGTACCAAGGTTATGCACTTTGTCTCAGTGTAAACATAGTTGGAGTTTGGAAAGCATCCATCTCGTCTATGCCCCGCAGCATTACTGGTCGTCTGCTTGGCCGACACGACATTAGCTGCGTTATCCGGCGCTGCCCGTATCACAGTCACCTCTAATTGTTTGTATCAAAATCTATCCCCAATTAAAAACTTAGCAGGTAACTCAAGGCGTTAGCAGCAGCCCGTCTTTTATTAACGTTCAGTTTTTCTATAGGGAAATGCGCTGGCGAGAGAAAGCGTAACAGATATGTGGCTGTGAGTGAGTGTTGCCGAACGGAGATAATTCACTGTTGTTTGTGAACTTCCGTGTATTCTTCTACCTAGAGCGACACGTGTCTAAGTGTTTAACCTGTCCTACACCTTGTCACTGGTAGTAATTTTTGTGGCAATTCGTGTTTGCGACGCGCCGCAGTTAAACATCTAACACGAACCTCAATATCGTCCAGATTGGTGACGGGCTTAGGAAGATTCTTCACGACGATCGTCGACCTGTTGACTTCGAGGTTAACATACACGTCATCGGGACAGTCGATGTACGGTTCTGACGTCACTGCAATTCACGAAAGTAATTCACATCGCTATAACGTCGCATGATGACATGTGATAACGCTACACGTACGTACACGTTGCGTAATCATAGGCCGTCTTAACACGATACACGCTTGCCGGGAACACTCCCGGCGGAATAAAGAATGCTCTCCATGTGACTGACCATGCTCTATATGCGGTCTCCAGCGCGTAAGCACTCGCTGTCCCCTCCCTCCTTCCCCATTATGTCGAGACTTGTATTTATCGTAAACCTACTGATCGCAGACTAAAGTCGCACCGCTGATCACAGATAGTCTCGCTATGAAGAGCGGCTAGAGCTTATACATTTACTCTGCAGAGGGCGCTTATTGCTGAGGCGCTTAGCCCCGTTATAGAGGGCGCTCAGAACTTATACATTTACTCTGCAGAGGGCGCTTATTTCTGAGGCACTTAGCCCCGTTATAGAGGGCGCTCAGAGCTTATGCATTTACTCTGCAGAGGGCGCTTATTGCTGAGGCGCTTAGCCCCGTTATAGAGGGCGCTCAGAGCTTATACATTTACTCTGTAGAGGGCGATTATTGCTGAGGCGCTTAGCCCCGTTATAGAGGGCGCTCAGAGCCTATACATTTACTCTGTAGAGGGCGCTTATTTTTGAGGCGCTTAGCCCCATTATAGAGGGCGCTCAGAGCTTATACATTTACTCTGTAGAGGGCGCTCACCGCTGATGCACTTAGGAGTCCGGTC
>NW_014578968.1:16253-26683 GCF_000485595.1 Priapulus caudatus
GGGAGGTCCTTGCATTCGTGTGTGCGTGCGTGCCCGCGTGCGCGCGTGCGTGTGCGTTCCTACGTGAGTTTTCGAGACGGACTGCACGTGAACATTGTCAGTAAACTCCGGCTCCTGCCAAGAGACGGCGGGCGGGTAATTTTGGGACTCCTGCACCTCCTCGCTCGTCACCACTTCAATAGAGGCCGGGCATCTGGACACAGATGGCAGCTGTTTGTCTGTAACAAACAGTATGTAGTAAACATGCTTATATAGACTTTTTCGTCACACAATAGAAATCATCAGTGAATACCGCCACACATCAATAATCAGGGGGCTCGATCACAAGTCTGTCAATCAGGGGGGCTCGTTACAAGAAACATTGTAAATCGTTGTGTGCAGCAGAATTATACGAGTCAGTGATTGATTCGATTGATTTGTATTCACTTGCGCAGTGCTTCAATGTTCAATAATCATGAAATCCGAGAATTATTAATATAATTTATTTCCGACAATGCTTCCCTGTTAAACAATCTACCCAGACATCGCAACTGCTTGCCATTATGCCTAGTAAAAACACTGCCGAGTAACGAAGTGTTAAAAAGTCGACACTGTATCGTAACCGCGTATAAATTGGGTGAGCTTGACCGATCTAGCACGAGTATCCACGGAGCGTGATTGCCTCGCTAAGATGAATACAGTGGGTGCACAATGATTAGTACATGTATTATAATTAACATATTTATTATATAATTATTAAAAATACCATTGATACAATACAATATAATAATCACATAATTCAAATATACAATTATTCACATTATTGTTTGTTTGTAGTTGAGGCGCGTGTGCGATCGTCGTGGATAGTAGCGGGGCAGGAGATTTGCTCACTTACCCAGCACGTGTACCTTCATCGTACACTCGTCACGCTTAAGTCTGTCAGTGCTGTACGCCGACCACTCGATCTCAGTCACTCCCGCCGGGAAGACAGCGCTGCGCAGCACCCAGGCCGGAGACGCCTGTCAGGGGAAAACACGTGCTAAACGCTGTCACAGGCTGCGGCAATGTCTGCAGCGAAAAACACGTTCTAAACGCTGTCACAGGCTGCGGCAATGTCTGCTACGAAAAACACGTTCTAAGCGATGTCACAGGCTGCGGCAATGTCTGCTACGAAAAACACGTTCTAAACGATGTCACAGGCTGCGGCAATGTCTGCTACGAAAAACACGTGCTAAACACTGTCACAGGCTGCGGCAATGTCTGCTATGAAAACCACGTGCTAAACGCTGTCACAGGCTGCGGCAATGTCTGCTGCGAAAACACGTGATAAACGCTGTCACATGCTGCGGCAATGTCTGCTACGAAAAACACGTGCTAAACGCTGTCACAGACTGCGGCAATGTCTGCTACGAAAAACACATGCTAAACGCTGTCACAGGCTGCGGCAATGTCAGCAACGAAAAACACGTGCTAAACGCTGTCAGAGACCAGTGACGCGTATCAGGTAAGAAAACACATGCGAAACCGATCACAGGATGTCGGAGTCACACAGCACACAAGAACATATGTTAAACACTGTTACGTGACGCAGGGCAGCAGCGCCTACGGTAGAAAAACACGTGGTAAACGTTGTCACAGGCTGTGTGAACGCCTGCTACAGAAAAACACGTGGTTAACGCTGTCACATGCTGTGTGAACGCCTGCTACAGAAAAACACGTGGTAAACGCTGTCACAGGCTGCGGCAATGTCTGCTACNCTCTCTCGCTCGCTTTGTCTCCAGCGTTCTCTCTCTCTCTCTCTCCAAATCAGCAACAAGGCATACTTATACAACCATTTGAAACTTGCTCAACACTCAAGTCAGCTATCACAGTTGGCGCGTTAGTGCTCACGCACAAGCACCTATGAAATTGTCACTCGCGTAGACCTACATGTCGCGGAGTATGTGCGTAGAGACTTATCATTCGCTTACAGTTACCCTCTGACACCCGCCACAAAGACCAGAAGTGACATAAGTCACCAGTCACATATACCAGGCGCCTCCGTACTAATACGTCACTCACCCATGATCAACACAATCAAATGCGTTGCAAGCAATGAAAGCTAGCGGATCGTTATGAAAGTAATAACGTCGTTGTTAGCAATATCACTAAAATCACGCTACTATCATCATCATCATCATCATCATCAGCAGCAGCATCATCACCATCATCATCAGCAGCAGCAACAATAGCATCATCATCATCATCATCGCTGTCGTCGCCATTGCTGTCATCGCCATTGTCGTCGTCTTATCGCCAACGTCGTCATCATCATATCATTATCGCTGTCGTTGTCATCGCTGTCGTCTTCATCGTCGTCGTCTTATCGCCAACGTCGTTATCGTCGTCGTCTTATCGCCAACGTCGTCATCGTCGTCGTCGTCGTCATCGTCGTCGTCTTATCGCCAACGTCGTCATCATCATATCATCATCGCTGTCGTCGTCATCGCTGTCGTCGTCATCGTCGTCGTCGTCGTCATCGTCGTCGTCTTATCGCCAACGTCGTCATCATCATATCGTCATCGCTGTCGTCATCATCGCTGTCGTCGTCATCGTCGTCGTCTTATCGCCAACGTCGTCATCATCATATCGTCATCGCTGTCGTCGTCATCGTCGTCGTCTTATCACCAACGTCGTCATCATCATATCATCATCGCTGTCGTCGTCATCGCTGTCGTCGTCATCGCTGTCGTTCGTCATCGGTCGTCGTCTTATCGCCAACGTTCTGTCTCATCATATCGTCATCGCTGGTCGTCATCAGTCGCTGTCGTGCCGTCATCGTCGTTCGTCTGATCGCCAACGTCGTCATCAATCATAGGGCGTCGATCGCTGATCGATCGTTATCGCTGTCTTCGTCAAGCGTCGTCGGCTTATCGCCAACGTCGTACATCATACATATCGTCATCGCTGTCGTCGTCAATCGCTGTCGCGGTCATCGTCCGTCGGTCTTATCGCCAACGTCGTCATCATCATATCGTCATCGCTGTCGTCATCATCGCTGTCAAAAAATTCGGTCGAACTCATTATAATAGCTGGAATTTCAAGAGGAATCGCTCTGTAAGAGAGGAATACGAATTGCAAAATGAAACGACTCCGTTAACAATGCAATGTAGTATAATTACCTAGACATGACTTTTCATCCTCTGCCAAGTAAAAATTTTTGAAGCATAAACAGATGAAGCTGCCGAGGTAGTTAACGCATTTCTGTTCACATCCGCCATTGTTGATCTCGCACTCATTCTGATCTGCAGAAAACATGTAGAAGTGAGTGCTGAGTGGTGAAAGTTAAATCATGATAAAAATCAGAACGTCAGGAAGGGCAACAAACGCGACGCGAGTGAAAGAGCGCGAATTACGAGAAAGAAATGGAGAAGGAGGGAGAAGAGAGAGAGAGAGAGAGAGAGAGAGAGAGAGAGAGAGAGAGAGAGAGAGAGAGAAAGATAGAGAGAGAGAGCAAGAGAGATTGAGTGTAAGAGTACGAGAAACATTTTTAATGCTTAGCCTGGTTGGAGATTGGCTGAATAAATGACGGGAGTGGCCAAAGGCAAATTTGGTAGATCGATGGCGCGTGGCTTATGAAACACTGAGCTTATCAAACGCATGCGACACCTCCGCCTACTCCAGCCACCAGCTCCCCTCACATGCGCGCGTGTCACTCACCATAAATCTCACATTATGTATATATTAGACGAGTAATAACGTTAACTGCGCCGACGCGATCGCAATATCTTACTATTACCACGCCTCCTGTCAGACGCCATCACGATAACCGCATATCATCGAGAGCTTTTAGCTGCGCGACCCACGCGCTCTAGCAGTGAGCCGCCTCGAAATTACAACAACCTTACTCATGAAATTAGCGACAGGTCATAATTTCCTGCATTATCGAATATCCGGATGGCGAGTTCGCCCAGTACAGATTAGAGCGTCGGCGATTAGTACAATGTCGCCGTGGGAGTAGAGACTACGGGAACGAGCTTAACTACGGGAAGCAGCTGCTGCTGAGCTTCTAGCATGAGTCATCATCATGCAGCGCCCTGGCGGCGACTCGCTGTAACGCCAGAGAGCGTGTACCCCTAAATCGCGCGTACATGCATAGTGATCACAGGGAGTGGCAGGGAATAGCTAATGTACTAAATTAGAGAGTGATCGGCTTAACACACGGTGATGAGTGCAACAGTGCGTAATCCACCCACGACGGCGGTGCGACGACAGAATCACCAAGTAAGTTGCGGGCGATAGTCTCACCGCAAGATGACGCTTATAAATGTACGGATAAGATTACATAAATTTACAGAGCAGGTTTCAATAGCCAAACTGCGCTCGCGGCAACGCAGATCAACGGCATATATTTAGCCGCATCACAGATGATAATAAAAATAATGATAATATTGCTACATTCGTTACATGTGCGCCATGTGTTTGACGTAAAGATGGCGGATTATCGTACCCACCAACGCATGTTCCGTTACTCCGCGTGAATCCGGCTGCGCATGTGCAGTAGTAGGATCCTTCCGTATTGACGCACCTTTGTTCACATCCGCCATTGTTCTGTAGACACTCGTTTAAATCTGGGAAAAATAATACGGGGTAATAATGTTCGAATAAATCTTTTAACGCGTAGAATAAATCGTAAAGGGTTTAATAAAAACAGAAAATCTCCTGTCTCATATGCGAGTATTATCATAAAGCTGATAAGAGCACAGTTATACTTGCACATAAAAGCGAATAAAACATCTAGCACATGTAAGCCGATCAACACTAAACCTGTAATTTTCAGCTTCGCTAATTCGCGCTAGTTATCGATATTAAATCAACCATGTCAACAGTTTCTTGATGGCACAACAAACCACGACCTCCTAACCCGAAACGTGAAATGTGTCAGCGACTACAGTTAACCGCCTAGAAGCAGGGGATGGGTGATCGGTATAGACACACCCAAACTCTCTCAAATTAATTATTCGCTGTCATGTCGAATTAATGAATTTCAATATCGACGAAGCAATTAAACTGTGAGCGTAATTTAATTTGACGCTATTTTTTGTATTTATTCACTTCTTAATTTAATTGCTGCCTGTAACAATAAGGGCTCGCCCGCTATTTGTAAGGGAAGCACCTGCGGTCACGTCATCTTCGTACATATAGACGTGTACATGGAAGCCTGCCCTATATAGGTCGACACGGATCGTTACGGCAGTGGCGTTGTTACGTAAATACTCGTGCCTTTAATTGCATTCCCAGCATTTGTTATTAGTTTACGGGTCTGTCGAACGATGTATTATGAGCAGAGCTACTGTGTGAGCTGCCAGCGTGTGAAACGCATTCAATACTGTCTTGGCGCCAGGCGAACGTATATGTGCGTGGCATGCGCGCGCGTGTGTGTGTGTGCGTGCGTGCGTGCGTGCGTGTGTGCGTGCGTGTGCATGCGGCAAGTCATGCGCGCGGCTGCGTATATGTGAACGGGCGCGCCTGTGTGCATATGCATGTTTATGTAAATGTGTGTACGTGAGTGCAAAATATTTACACGACTGGATTATTCAGTAATTATGAAAGTTCTGCCTTTCCCGACAACGTGCACACACTTTCCGACGAAGTAAAAACCGACGAAGGGTCTTTTTCTCGATATTAATATGTTATCTTTCACCGAGCAGCGAGTTTGACGTTAAATTTAACCCGCCACGATCATTCGTTTTCCTCGCATGCCAATATGCAAATTACCATCGATGCATCATTCACACTTAACAGGATTCAGTAACGCATCAGTATAGATTACGTAACCGTTCAATCCAACAGACCTTCCATTCGGACCTTCGTCACGTGATCACGGCTGTTGTTGTATAATGTCGGAGTAGTCAAGCGTATATATATATATATAACAGGCGCTGAACATGGACACACTTTATATAACCGCGTGACCACCTCTGTATATGCTGATATGGTCCTACTCCCTTTCGATGTGCATAAGCTTAGAATATACATACACCATATCAATGTATATAACGCCGGAAGCTTTGAATGTTTGTAGTTTCAAATAATGTGTGTAACACAAGCTTAGAATTCCCCTACTACCTTTCAATGTATATGCCACAAGCTTAGAACTTTTCCATTGTCATATACTGCCTATCAATACATATAACAGAAGCTTAGAATTTTCCTACTCTCTATCAATGTATATAACACGAGCATAGAATATTGTCCTAATCTCTATCAATGCGTATAACAGACGCTTAGAATGTACCTACCCACTATCAATGTATATATTACAACGAGCTATTCCCTCTGTATCCATATAATACAAATTAAATAGGTACCCGTATTAATATCGCTGTGTGTACACCGATATATTTCCGGTCATGCATGTTTGCACGTGAACCACACTAGCTATATAATCAGAAAATTTTGTGAAGATCGCGTTATTAAAATCACCCCAATCGGTTAGCTTGAACGTCTGCCTTACTGAAAACCTTTTATTGTGAGGACTCTGTCACCAGCAGGGTTCCATGCAGGCAGCGGGGTCACTGCTGGTGACATATAACGCAGTTAGTCAGTCGGCTGGCTGTTCGAGGGACAACAACTGTATAAGTTGTGTGCGGCAGAGGAGCAGCAATATCACATCGACTGCCTGCAGACCGGCGCCTTGTAATGCAGCGACCGACAGCGGATATATCTATAACTTACTCATAACGCAATATTGGGATGGGGCGTCTCAACAACGAATTGCCCCTTTCACCCATAATTTTTCAGAAAAAGAATGCGAAAAGAATCTAGAAAAAAAACTATACTATGTGTGCTTTTTGTCAGGTTGCTGATATAATCAAAGTCACACATCTACCATGGCCAGATCTTAGCCGAAGGAAGGAGACGTGGAAGTGATTTAGTTACTAGAGCTCGTACCTTCGCATGTTTTCTGGTCGTCGCCTAGTACGTATCCCAGCGGGCAGGTACAGTATGCCGTACCCGCAACATTCCAACATATGTGCGAGCAGCCGAAATTGTCATAATCGCATTCGTTGATGTCTGAAATCATTCACGCATGATCGCATAATAACATCAGGAGTGGATAATAGAGAAACCAGAAAGCCCACGAGCGTCTACCTTTAACAGTATTACCACAGTGACTGGGGGTCACGAAGTTGCCTTATAGATAATAACACTATGAAAAGTGTTGTTGTGACGACACGAAATTGACCGCAAAAGGGCCGTGAGCTGTAACAATGAAGACAGCTCGCGGTCTTCACTGTTCACAGCTCGCGGCCCTTTATTGTCAGCAGCTCGCGGTCCTTCATTGTCATCAGCTCGTGGCCCTTCAATTGTCAAGCTCTTGCCCTTCATGTCACAGCTCGCCGCGCCTTCACTGTCACAGCTCGCGCCCTCATTGTCACAGCGCACGGCCTTCATTGGTCACAGGCTCGCCCGCCCTTCATTGTCCCAGCTCGTGGCCCTTCACTGTCACAGTCGGCCCTTCATTGTCACATCGCACGCGCCTTCATTGTCACAGCCTCTTAGCCCTTTATTGTCACAGCTTGCGGCCTTTTCATTTGCCACAGCTCGCGGCCTTTCATGTCACAGCTCGTGCCCTTCACATGGTCACAGCTCTGCGGCTCTTCCATGTCAAGCGCACGGCCCTTCATTGATCACAGCTCTTGGCCGCTTTCATTGTCACATGCCGCGTCATGTCAGGCCGCGCCCTTCCTGGTCACGTGCGGCCCTCACGCACCCCCGCGGCCCTTCATTGTCACAGTCGCACGGCCCTTCATTGTCAGCAGCTCGGCCCGCCTTCATTGTCCCGAGCTCAGCGGCCTTTCCATTGTCACAGCTCGTGGCCCTTTCATTAGGTTACAGCTCGCTGCCCTTCATTGTTACAGCTCGCGGCGCCTTCATGTCACAGCTCGCGCCCCTTCATTGTCAACAGCTCGTGGCCCTTCATTGTCAACAGTCGTGGCCCTTCATTGGTACAGCTCGTTGGCCTCTTCATTAGTTACAGCTCGCGCGGCCCTTTCATTGTCACAGCTCGCGGCCGCTTCATTTTTCACAGACTCGTGGCCGTTCATTAGTTCACACCTCGCCGGCCCTCATTGTCACAGCTCGGCCGCCCTTCATATTGTTACAGCTCGCGGCCTTTGCATTGCTCACAGCTGTGCCCTTCATTGTCACAGTCGCGGCCCTTCATTGTCACAGCTCGTGGGCCTTCATTGTTAGCAGCTCAGCCGCCCTTCTTGTCCCAGCTCGCGGCCGTTTCATTTTCACAGCTCGTTGGCCTTCTATTGTCACAGCTCGCGGGCCCTTCATGTCACAGCTCGTGGCCGTTCATTGTTACAGCTCGCGCCTTTCAATTGTCACAGCTCGTGGCCCTTCATGCTACGGCTTCGCCCCCTTCATTGTCCCACAGCTCGCGGCCTTTCATTGTCACAAGCTCGCGCCGCTTCATTGTCACAGCTCGCGGGCCCTTCATTTTCACAGCTCGTGGCCCTTCAATTGTCACAGCTCGCGGCCCTTCATTCGTGCGACAGCTCGCCGCCCTTCATTGTTACAAGCTCGCCGCCCTCAGATTGTCCCACTCTGCGCCTTTCATTTGTCACCAGCTCGTGGCCCTCATGTCACAGCTCGTGGCCCTTCATTTCACAGCTCGCCGCTNAGCTGTGACAATGAAGGGCCGCGAGCTGTGACAATGAAGGGCCACGAGCTGTGACAATGAAGGGCCGCGAGCTGTGACAATGAAGGGCCACGAGCTGTGACAATGAAGAGCCACGAGTGATAACAATGAATGGCCGCGAGCTGTGACAATGAAGGGCCAAGAGCTGCGACAATGAAGGGCCGTGCGCTGTGACAATGAAGGGCCGCGAGCTGTGACAGTGAAGGGCCGCGAGCTGTGACAGTGAAGGGCCGCGAGCTGTGACAATGAAGGGCGACGAGCTGTGACAATGAAGAGCCGCGAGCTGTGACAATGAAGGGCCACGAGCTGTGACAATGAAGGGCCACGAGCTGTGACAATGAAGGGTCGCGAGCTGTGACAGTGAAAAGCCACGAGCTGTGACAATGAAGGGCGGCGAGCTGTGACAATAAAGGGCAGTGAGCTGTGACAATGAAGGGCCGCGAGCTGTGACAATGAAGGGCGGCGAGCTGTGACAATGAAGGGCCGCGAGCTGTGACAATGAAGGGCAGTGAGCTGTGACAATGAAGGGCCACGAGCTGTGACAATAAAGGGCAGTGAGCTGTGACAATGAAGGGCAGCGAGCTGTGACAATGAAGGGTCGCGAGCTGTGTCAGTGAAGGGCCACGAGCTGTGATAATGAAGGGCGGCGAGCTGTGACAATAAAGGGCAGTGAGCTGTGACAATGAAAGGCCGCGAGCTGTGACAATCAAGGGCGGCGAGCTGTGACAATCAAGGGCGGCGAGCTGTGACAATGAAGGGCCGTGCGCTGTGACAATGAAGGGCCGCGGGCTGTGACAGTAAAGGGCCACGAGCGATAACAATGAATGGCCGCGAGCTGTGACAATAAATGGCCGCGAGCTGTGACAATGAAGGGCGGCGAGCTGTAACAATGAAGGGCCACGAGCTGTGACAATGAAGGGCCGCGAGCTGTAACAATGAAGGGCCACGAGCTGTGATAATGAAGGGCGGCGAGCTGTGACAATAAAGGGCAGTGAGCTGTAACAATAAAGGGCAGTGAGCTGTGACAATGAATGGCCGCGAGCTGTGACAATCAAGGGCGGCGAGCTGTGACAATCAAGGGCGGCGAGCTGTGACAATGAAGGGCAGTGAGCTGTGACAATGAAGGGCCGCGAGCTGTGACAATAAAGGGCCGCGAGCTGTAACAATGAAGGGCGGCGAGCTGTGACAGTGAAGGGTCGCGAGCTGTGACAATGAAGGGCCACGAGCGATAACAATGAATGGCCGCGAGCTGTAACAATGAAGGGCCGCGAGCTGTAACAATGAAGGGCCGCGAGCTGTAACAATGAAGGGCCGCGAGCTGTGACAATGAAGGGCCGCGAGCTGTGACAATGAAGGGCGGCGAGCTGTGACAATGAAGGGCCACGAGCTGTGACAATGAAGGGCCACGAGCTGTGACAATGAAGGGCCGCGAGCTGTGACAATGAAGGGCCGCGAGCTGTGACAATGAAGGGCCGCGAGCTGTAACAATGAAGGGCCACGAGCTGTAACAATGAAGGGCCACGAGCTGTGACAATGAAGAGCCACGAGCTGTAACAATGAAGGGCCACGAGCTGTAACAATGAAGGGCCACGAGCTGTGACAATGAAGGGCCACGAGCTGTAACAATGAAGGGCCACGAGCTGTAACAATGAAGGGCCACGAGCTGTGACAATGAAGGGCCACGAGCTGTAACAATGAAGGGCCACGAGCTGTGACAATGAAGGGCCACGAGCTGTAACAATGAAGGGCCACGAGCTGT